>NC_059102.1:85013658-85098658 GCF_020740685.1 Jaculus jaculus
CTGTCTGTTGCTCTCAAATAAATAAATAAAAGTGAACAAAAAAAATTAAAGAAATGAGTGGATTAATTTTAGGTTTGTTTTACTGATGAGGGGAAATCTGTGGAAGAGGGGGCGGGAAGAATGTCAGAGCCACACGTTAGGTCATGAAACACAGAGACATCGCCTTCTACCCATAACTGATGGCTAACCCCACGATGCAACTAGAAGGGTTCTTGCATAGGGGGAGGACAGGGAGGAGGTTAACAATGGTACCAACTTGACTATACTCATTGAATACAAAACTAATTTTAAAAAACGAAATAAGTGAGTGGATACATCAAAGGAAGACAGGACAGAATCTGTTCTATTTAAAGATTTTTAAATGTTTGAAAGATTTCTCAGAGTCTTCACTTTCTCATTTTGCAATCAAATAAGTAACTTTAAAGGACTAAATGGCTTACCCAATGTGGTTAGTGCACATGGAACTAAGGAATGCAAGAGTATAAAGAAGACTAAGCCACTTGGTAAACTGATTACTCTCAAATACATGCATAAATGAAAATAACTCATGGATGTCACAAGCACCTTAGCACTTTGGTTTTACTTTTTTTTTGGTTATTACCTGTTTGTTTTTGTTTTTCAAGGTAGAGTCTCACTCTAGCCTAGGCTGACCTGGAATGCATTATGTTGTCTCAGGGTGGCCTCAAACTCATGGCGATCTACCTACCTCTGCATCCCAAGTGCTGGGATTGAAGCCACCTTAGTACTTGGGATCTTTGCTGACATCTATTTAGGAAAGAGCCAAGACAAGGTTGTTCCTGTGTACAGAAAATCATTTTAAGAGTGGACGGGTGCCACAAAAACCAACTTAAGCATGCAAATTACAAACTATGTCACATACAGTCCCCCTGACTTGAGGAAGAATAATGATCTGCAAATTGCTCCTTTATAACTCTGAATATAATCTAAGTAATATTTTAGTGAGAAAATTCTTAAAAAGCTATGAAAGGATGGATGAAACCCACTTTTGTACTAAATGTGAAGTTAAAACCCACCATCAGCCTGGAGCGAAAGTACAATAGTTAAGGTGCTTGCCTGAAAAGCCTAATGACTTAGGTTTGATTCCCTACTACCACATAAATATAGCTGCACAAAGCGGAATATGTATCTGGAGTTAATTTGTAGTAGTTAAGAAGCCCTGATATGCCCATTCTTCTCTTCCTCTCGCTCTCTGCCTGTAAATAAATAATTTTAAAAACTCACTACCAAAACTGCCTTTTTCATTTTTATATGTGTATGAAAAATATAAAAATGATTCTTCTTAATTTTTCCCCTTTAAGATAGACAAAAGCATGATTTTCAGATATTGTGGTATTAATAAGAGATAAACTATAAATAAGGACAGTTTTTAAACATCTGGAATTTTTAAACTTGTGGGAAATATCAGTACTTTCAGGCAAAAGAAAAACCTCCAATAGAAGAGAATAATTCAGAAGTATTTTCACAAAATCAAAACAACTCAATAGACAAATGTTTTGTTTAGATTATCTGTCTTATGGCCAAAGCACTAGTATTTCAAGTATCAAGATAAGATCAAAACTACACATGAGCTTGTGAATGGGTATTCTATCAAATGTTTAAAAGAACGACAGATGATTTGATATTCTAGAAAAGCTGGACAGTTTAATACATCCAGTTAACTGCTACAGTAGCATTATCATCATTGAGCAGCAAAGGGCAGTGTATTCTGCCAACAGCTTTAGGGTGACCTTTGCAGTGCTGACTAGTCCATAAGATTCATCTATGAGATGCAAGGCATAGATAGGGATGGTTTATTAACATAGGTAAGAACTGAAAATCAGTAACTCCAAAAGGGCAGGTGGGTTCTATTAAAACAAAATGAAGACTTCCTTTCCCTGAGAAGGTTGTACTATGAGATCAGACTGAGTAGTCCTGTGGTGTTTCTCCGATCATTTTTGCCTTCTGTGGTGAGAAATAGTCAAGTGTCAAGCAAACATTAGCTACTCTGCTAATGACTGCAATGAACTCCCAACTAAGAAGAGATTTCAAAGACTTGAGCTCCAGGGACTGAGAACTAAAAAAGGATGTGGATACCATCTCAAAGCTTTAAATAAACTGTGGCCAATGCTGCTTTTATTTAGGGGTAGTGTCCAAACACTAACAGGAAGGATCTACAGAACTCCAAGAAGACAGTTACAGTTCATCATAAAAATGACTGAATAGAACTGAGAGGTTCCAAGGGTCACCTGGAGAAAATCAGCCTATAAAAAGTCACATTTTGATTCAAGAAACTTAACTATGACTATGGCAAAGTGACATGCTTAAACTCGATATTTTCATAGGAATGAGGAGGCTTTGAAGCTCACAATAAACTTGACATGGTTTCTGAGGAATGTTAAGCTTAGTTTAGATGGCTGGTACCACTGTCATGCCTATATAGAAGCACATCAACTTGGAAATAACTGCATTAACCGGCCCAGGGTATGTAGAGTAGAAGGCTTGCCCCTTTATTTTGCATTTTTTTTAATGAAGAATTCTATTTTGAACTGCAACAAGAAGCTGAATTGCTTGGTTATTACAACTAAAATTACAATATTCCCGTTTAGAAAGGCAAAATGTTCAACATATACTTTGACTATGCTCTCTCCTTATCAAACCATTCTCTAAAGTATAAACACGGCAAAGAGAATATTTTGAATATCCTGGCACATGGATCAACAAAATTATCTATCAAACACACAGCATATCTGTCATTTAATAAAAATTAACGACATCTAAAATTGTGTATAATTTTATTCTCCCCTTGCCACCACCCATCTTTCCTTTCCTCCCCTTGTATTAAAGATATTTTTATCTCACTCCAAGTTGAAAGGTTTCTGAAAGTGTTAAGTCATAGCTGTGTTGAGGTGGGACTCCTTAAACATGGCATCCCAACCTTGTAGTGACATACTGACAGATGCTTTATTACAAGTGACACCAGCTCTTGGTTTGCAATACTTCACAAGAAAACTAGTGTTAATCTTGGGTCTTTTCTCCAGTTCAGCTCTTTGCAGTTTCAAAAGCACATGCGGTATTTACAACAGAAAACTCTCTTCTTATTGCTTTCTGTCACTGTACAGTGACACTGATCAACAAGATCATAGGCAGAACCTGGGCATACCCAGGCCCCATTTGCAGATCATTTTAACAAAATGTTTGTGTTTTCTGTTCCCACAAAAATCAATAACAAGATGACCTTCAATTTGAAATTCAAACCAATTAATAACCTGTTCTGTTCAAAATGTTGATATCTGATTTGCCTAGAGAATTTCAATTATGAATAGATTATTTCTTTTAAAGAGCCATTTCAAAAATATAGACAGACATTTGAAAACCTCATCTTATACAATATAAATGATGTTTTCTGAAGCAGGGAAAAATATTGGCTTTGTACGAATTAGTATAGGGAAGTATCCCCTTGTGGTCCAGTTCCTTCTCGTGACATCATAATCAATTGGCCTGGTAAATTACAACAATCCCACAAAGATTCACAGCCAAGAATTCACGGCTTAAAGATGGGGTGAAAAGCTACTTAGAGTTGATTTCAGCTTTTCATCTATATAAATTGCTGACAAAAATAATGGAATTCTTTTTAAAATTTACAATTTTTTTTACAAATTCTTACATCTGTACCTTGAGTCATTTCGTTATTTTTATTCTAACCACACATTTTTCTGTGAATATAAGTAAGCTATACATAGGAGAAAGTTTTATGTCAAAATTATAAAACCAAGAATATATTTACTACACATTTTTAATCATATAAAAAATGAACAGTTCATCACAATAAAGAATCTCCAATATAAGTGTTCACATGCAGTGAGATTATTACCTTCATCCATTAAAATATTATCTAAAACAAAGGTTTGTATCTGCCAGTCAGTGGCATGTATATATGTGAATGAGTTTTCTTTGGACCATAGAGATTTCAACATATCAAACTAGGTTGCTAAGATTTCAAATGCAGATTTCAAATAAAAATTCAATGTCTGGATTCTCATAAAAAGAAGAAGAAAGGGATCTGTTAATCTGGGTTCCAAATCCTCATCTGACAACAATTCACTAAACCAAAGCAGCTACCCATTTGTTGTGTGTTGAGACATAAGTTCTTGGTCCACCACAGTTCCCAACAGACCCACCCTGCTGGTTTAATTTTCATTACCTCCACATAGCCCTTTTAGGCAACACTTGATCTTTAAACTTTAATACTATTACAAAGAGAGTCTGCAGATTTTGTCCAAGAAAAAGATAAGAATTCTCTAAAAACAGAGATTTTAAAACACTTATTTCATGACTTCACACAACGTTAAGACAATGAATATAAGATTTCAATTTAAAATACAGTTGTCCAATAAAACACCATTATGAAGAAAATTAAACTCACTTTTATAATTCAAAAATCTTTGTGGACTAGAAAGATGGCTTAGTGGTTAAGGCATTTGCCTGCAAAGCCAAAGAACCTTGGTTCAATGCTCCAGGACCCACATAAGCCAAATGTACAAGGTGGTGCATGTGTCTAGAATTTGTTTGCAGGGGCTGGAGGTCTTGGCGCCCCTATTCTCTCTCTTTCTCAAATAAGTAAATTACTTAAATATTTTTTTTTAAAAAATTAAGTAATAAATGTAGAATGGATGTTCTAGCCTTCTATAGGGTACACCAAGCTTTAACATGGGTTTCCACTGAACTACATTCTTCTCTGCCGCACAGAAAAGATGCTCACATCAAGCTATTACTCAACTTGACATGCATTTTGATTCTTCACATGTTAACACTTCTGCACTTCCTTGCTAGAGCTATCATGCACTTAAGTGAAAACTGACTCTAATATGAAAATTGTATATGTTTTTCAGATACATTTTAAAAGTCAGCATGTAAGATATATGAGTATTTTAGCAAATACTCATTTTTATCCACAAGTATGCCACCATCTGACATTTGTACTTACATTACATAGATATTATTGAGGGTTCAAGTGATAAAAAAGTGATGCATATTTCTTTAGAAATAACTATTACTTAAAAGTAAATATCTATGACATAGTCACCAAGCACTTCTTTCTTTAAGCTTTTTTCTTTTAACTGAAAGCAAGTGAGAGAAAAGTGTCTACATTCCACTATTTTCAGTCAACCAAAACACCTCAGTATTTTGATCTGTGAATTTTACACTTAAGTAAAATACTCTATCATTTTATCCAATTATATTTAAAATTATTTATTTCCTATTTCGAATTTATTTCCATAGTCAAGAAAAACTGCAATCCCCCAGCAGACAGTGTTCAGTAGGCTATGACCAATCATATATCAAATTATTAAGCTAAGAGTTATATCAATTACAGGGTACCATTTTATAATTTTATCACTGGACTACATGCTTCAATGATTATAAAAGAGAAACATTTTTCTTCAATTTTCACCTAAAAAACAATAATTCTTGAAGATATCCCAAATTTGCTTCTATACTGCCATCTACTAATTTTCTTAATTGCTGAAAACTAGTCACTAAACAGTTCACAAAATCATAATGACCAGACTGCCTTCGTTGACCCCTAGTTGAAGAGAAAATCCCCTGTCTGTGCACCATGAATGCAGTTTTAAGCCTGATATCTAAATGGCAGTTATATACTCCTTATGGAAAATATTTTTCCTTAATTTTCTATTATGTTTGAAATTTGAGCAATTAGGAACAGACACCTGAAACTCAGTTATTAGTTTATCTCTCCCCTCCCCCCCTTTTATACTTCTTTCTAAACCATTTCTTGTGGTGCCTCTTAAATTAATCATTTAATGAACAGAACATATAAAGGGCCCTGAACCAGTGTTCACATTTTTCTTTAAAATATTTTGCTATAATTTAATTTAATTTATTTGAAAGTATGAACTGTCATTTCTTTGATTAAAAATTTCTTAATTAGGATGAGGAGTTGCTCAGTGCTTAAAGGTGCTTGCTTGCCAAGCCTGCAGGCTTGGGTTCAATTCCCTAGTACCCATGTAAACCTCAACAGAAAAGTAACACATGCACCTGGTGCTCACTTAAAAGTGCCCAGAAGACCTGTGTGCCCATACACATATATACACATACGTAAATGCATTTTTTAAAAAATAACAATTCTTCAATAATTTCTGAGTAATGTGGTAGGGAAAAACTAAAACAAATACTAAAGAAATATTATTTACATGAGTTTCCTTCAACCATTCCAAAAAGACAGTTTTTTGCAAAACCATAATCAATTCCCCTCATAATGACCAAAACTCAACTCCAGCCCTTTCTAGTTCACATCATTTGCAACTAACACAGGACTCCAATTTTGCTATTTTTGTTTACTGTGTTAAAGATGAAAAACAAAACAACAAAACCTTAGGATAATGTTTAATTTGATCTGTGCTTTATGGGGAGAAAAGTACTGCTATAACTTAACTCCTCTGTTGTAATCCCTACAGAAGGATATCCCATTGTGGGTTCATGTTGATCATTTGGACAATCTGTACTGGTGAAGAAGTAAAATAAAATCAGGGACCCTGGTACATAATAAAACAGCAGATTATCAGAAACCTCAGAGGGAGGCAGCCAACTTTTCACTTTTACAAATGAGTGTTTCTAATATAATGAACATCCAAGGCTTCACTGGTCATGATAGAACCTGGAATATATTATATGCATGAATGTGGCTGTGGTGTAGGATATGGGATGTGCTTCCTATCAACAGATTAACACTTCATTTTCATTACTCTAATCTCACCACAGGCTGTGAACACTCTCTTATTTGAACAACAATGGTGCATGAGAAACCAAGCTGACAGGCAGACTGTGTTCATTAAATGCACAAGGCCTGTATTCCCACAACACATCTCAC
This sequence comes from Jaculus jaculus, assembly GCF_020740685.1. Lineage (NCBI taxonomy): Eukaryota > Metazoa > Chordata > Mammalia > Rodentia > Dipodidae > Jaculus > Jaculus jaculus. The sequence goes on from NC_059102.1 coordinate 85,020,548, forward strand.
CTGTATGAAGTCAGGGTTCTGGCTTTCAAGCTGGCTACTGAAACAAGCTCTCCCAGATGTTACTATTCTAACATTTGTTATCCCTGCTTCTTATAATAAAAGTCACAAACAAGGCAAAATGGAAAAAAAAAAATTCAGCCAGACATGGTAGCACATGCCTTTAATTCCTGCACTCAGGAGGCAGAGGAAGGAGGATCACTTTGAGTTTGAGGCTAGCCTAGGACTATAGAGTGAATGCCAGGTCATCCTGGGCTAGAATGAGAGCCTACCTTGAAAAAAAAAATAGAAAAACTCATCTCTATCTCAACATCTATTTAGATACCAGTACTCGCAACAAACTTAAGATTTACTCAACCCTAATGACTACTTACCAAGAGTGTTCTGAAGAACAGGATGGGGAAGAAAAAGACAAATGACTGAATACACATCTGAAGGTGGTGACTCTCACCTAGCTTGAGTCTTACTTGAAATTTACAGGCTAAAACTTGAAAGTCTGAAAGTTACCTTAAGAAATTTCATTTTCCTGCTTGTTGAAACAGCAATTCACAAAATAAGAAATAAGCATGCTATATGACAAAGAGCGACACTGATCTTCATTTAGAGTTATCTGTAGAATTCAGTGGCAGAATGCCTTCACCACCACCCAGGGTTCATCTTTAATGCACGCACATTTGCGTGCACGCACGCACACACAAACACACACACCACGCAGGAGTACAAATCAATCGATCTGTCTGTCTATCTATCTATCTATCTATCTATCTATCTATCTATCTATCTACCTCAATCATCTATCGTCTATTCCTAGACAGGAATGCCTCTTTGAGGTAATCTATCTATACACTCATTCCTAAGGCAGCTATTAACATCATATCCAGAAAATATTATCTAATTGTCATCTAGCAGTCAATGCAGCAGGTCTATACTGTCTGTGCATCTACATATTACATAGAAATGTATTACCACAAAATAATGTGGAATCTTAAATATTTTCCATAGCAAGACAGTCTTTCCCCAAAGTGTAGAATAGGGCGTAGGTTTGTATTCTTTCTTGTATTCTAGACTTTGAAAATATATATATATATTAGGTATTGTACAAGATAACTTAGCTCTGACTAGAGGTCAATAAATATAATGTTATTAAGAATTCTCATTGAAGGTACATTCATAAATGTTCTCAGTACACAATTATTTGTAGTATCTTCCAAGTGATAACCCAACCATGTCCACTCCCTTCTGACAGTGGTAGAAGACACGTTAGTAGACCATTTCTTTGCCCATGCATGAGTAAGTGCCCCATAGAATCATCCTAATGATGTCAGTCAATAAAACCTTTCTTGCTTTAATTGTAATGAAGGAGGGAAAAAAGCATTATTAAAACACTGCTAATGGAAGTTCTCATTTTAATATTAGTTTTGTTATTATGCTAAGCCAGCTGAAAGCAATTATTTTTTGTCATGTAAAATATTCATTATCCTGGCATTTTTCTTTTCAGACCCCCAGTTCAGGCACACTGATCATCAAAAGTGAATCCTGAAGAATTGTCTAGAGAACAAATAGCCACTAAAGGGCATCTTAATATAGTTGACAAAGTAATGACCTCAAAAACAGGTAAACACAGCACAGCCATACTTTTCCTATTTACAAGTTTTTAGCTTTTCTATGTATAAGTTTAGTTTGTCATCTTTAAGAATTTTTATCTTTCTGAGATGAATTAAAATGTATAAACTATAAGACATTGGTGAATCCTCCTCATGCGCTGTGCACAATGCATGCTTTAGATGTCTGTCTTGTACTGTCATCCATTCATACTGCTATCATTTCCATTCCTTTCTGAAATCTCTCACTCTTACCAGCTATAGTCTGTCTCAGTCATACCTTATACCTATTGCACTGCCTTTTGTATCTTTTCCTCCTTCAAAGAAGATGGCCTTACAAAGATGTTAGGTCTCACTATATAAAATGGTAAATCTAAGAAATACTTTTAAAAAGAAGAAAGAAAAGAAGAAAGCAACCTCTATCGTTACCCAAGGACTTTCTCATACACATTAAGGATTAAATGGAGCTGCTTTTCAGCTACACCTCTGAATGATAAGCTCTGGGCCCCTGGTCACATGCTGACTTAAAGGACCTTTCCAGAGCAAAGTAGGGACAGTCCTGTCACACAAATGTGAGGGTGGCTTCCCTTTCCTAAGCCTTTGAAAAAATGACAGATTAGCTAACTGGTACTTATTCAACTGCTATTCGTTTCAGGTACGTTTCAATTCCTCTGTATTAAGCAAAAAGACCCAGAGAAAGTAAGAAAGACTTCAGAATAAGAAAAATGAGAAGAAAGAGAGTACAGTGAGGAAAAAAAAAAATGTCTATGAGAAAGGAAATGGGAAGTAAGAAGAGACTAATCTTGTAGTTATGTCATTAAGTAAATTTCTATCAACCAAGCAGGAATAAGGTTTATAAATCAACATCCTCTCAATGACATACAAACCCTAAAGACAGTAGCAAAATAACATTACAGTTATAAAATATTGAGTAAATAAGATGTCAGATATGCTCAAGGGAATCGGTTGTTTCAACGAGTAACTTCCTACAGTTCAAGATTATTTGCCTTTTCTTTACAGAGAGAAATGAAAAACTGATGCACTTAATTAAAGAAAAACAAAAGGATATTATTTTGTTGTTAAAGGATCAATTCTTTTTCTTAATTAGAATGATGATTAATAAGCTGAGAATTTGATTTCTAAACTCGCCAGTTTGAGTAATGCATTGTTTTTCCAGGAGCATTTCTATCAAGGAAAGCTCTGTGAGTGAGGAGTGGGGAAAGTATACATTGCTCCCCTCTTCACATATCTGCACTTGGTGGCACAAAATGCTACATGCTGTGTTCGAACAGAAAGACAGTGCACACTGTCTTCACCCAAATGAACTCCAGTTATAAATTTTTCACCTGAGGGTCTGAATGTACACTATGAAATTTGTGAGCTTCCTACAGGGAATGTACAAATTAAAAAAGAATCAATACTTTTATTTTTCCTATTCTCTAAAAACTTTCTTTTAAACCTGGGGAGGGAGATGGCAGAACATTTGTCAGGCTTAGTGAGGAAATAGGGGTCCTCTGGAGGGCATAGTCCCCAGCATCATTTTGGGGGTGTCATCTACCCATATTACTTCATCTTATTTTCATTTTGCATTTGCTAGTTTACCTTATGCAGGAAAAGTCCCCATGACTTATCCCTTTGCTTATTTTTCAGTGTATATAAGCTGCTGTTTCCCATTGTGTCTTTCTTTTATTTCTCTTAAGTTTATCAGATGTCAAAGTTCCTTGAGAGGGTCCCTGAGTTCCTTTTCACCCCCAACTCTCAGGTTCTTCAGGGGATGAAGAGCGCCAAGCAAAATGTGGATGCCAGCTGCTGTTCTAGAAGTGAAATCACTATCAGCTTTGGCAGACAGTGGTGACATCAATCATTTCTTACAACCCCCAAACAGTCTTCTGGCCAAGGCCTAGCTAGAGAGCAGTGGTGAACAGCAAAAGTCCACCACAAAAGGTTTGAGAGGATTTGCACATGGTGCAGAACTTACTTATCCTCCCACAAACAACAAACTAAGCTCCGAACCTTTAGGAATAGGAAATCTTGGAACCATTATATCCCATTTTATTTCTGCCATAACAAACCAAGAGTCCCAGAGAAAATTACTTTCACTGAAAAAGGCATCTCATGATTCACTTCTGTTTCCCCTACTACCACAAAGTTCTCTGACAGTACTCTACAGAGAGAGAAAAGAAAAAAGTTAACTCCTTAAACAATTTAAACATTATGGTTCAAATTATGGACACAAGGTGAAATCAAAATCCAATTTTTCCTCCTCATTCCTTTTGATATATATTTGTATACAAAGTACCACATTCAGAAAACAGCTCTTTGGTTGTTCAGCATTGTTATCCCATATACTTATAAGGAATATCTATTCAAAGCCCTGCTGACTGATCCTAGCAGTGCCCATTACATCTTCCTTTAAGTGAGTGTGTCATACATACAAGGTAGAAAAGAAAAAAAACAAAACAAAACACTAGGATTTTTGTTTTTCATTGAAGTAAATGACGCCAACTCACTATCTGTTACGAACTGTTCCTTTGGAATCAGCTCCCTGTGTCACAATGACCTGGCAAACTTGAATGCTTTCACTATCACTGGAATCCTCACAATCCTGCCTTGGCTGTGACCCATTCACTTTTGCCCCAACTTCTCAGAGATGCCTTACTCAGCATCTAATTAGTTAGGGAGGATTTGCTGTGGCTCTTAACCCTGACAGAGGAGTGGGAGGATGGGCTGTAGTGGAAGCCCAAATCTGTCCTGTTGCTGCATTAATCAATTTTTGTAAAGCTATGCATGAATAATTGAATCTATCAGTGAAGTAAAAATATTTAAGTATAATTATTAAAACATCAAAAATATAGATAAAATATCTATATCTTAAGGGATTTAGCTTTGAACTGCAGCTACTCAATTCACCTTAGCAAAAACTAAGAGGCTTTACAAATTATATAAACACAATGGGCCTATTTGTAGATGACAGAAAGGTGATTAAATTATATCCAAATCACCTACTATGCTCAAAATTCATTCAACTATATCATTTTGGGAGTAAATATGAAATCTGTGAACACGTCTTTAACATGTGTTCTGCTTATTTGTACTAACATATATATGGAATACCCTATGTACATGATCTACTATTTTCCATTTCATTACAAATTACACAGTACCTGTTATGTAAGCTCCGAATGTTATCCACAGACTTACAAAGTACAAATTGAGACACAAGTACCTATTTCTATGCTAGTTTTTATTTTTATTTTAACAATTACCCAAGTATTCCTAATTTTAGCACTACAATATTAGAATGAATATTAATAGATTTCAATATATATTAATTGTTAACATTTCAAAACAAATCATATTATCACTCACTCAAATTAGCAGGGGAACTAAGTAAGGGGTAGAAACAGTAATTTTGCAGCCTAAAATACTATGCCATATTATATGAATATTAATTATCCATCCTAGTAAAGTTTGGTCAATTTAATCCTTTTTAAGTAAAACATGTTTCCAAAAATATACCAAATGCAATTTAAAAAAGTACAAAAGGAAGAGAGCAAAAGTACAGGAAGAAATCAAGAGCGTTTGATGTCTGACAAAAGAAGTCATTCCTAAAGTCCATTAACTATCATCTGTTTCACTCAAGGCTCTGATTAAATAAAAAATATTCATCCTGTGTTAAAAGGGATGTCTATTTTTAAGGAATGGAGTTTAGAATAAAAATGCATTATATGAGCTACTAAGAAGTGAGCCACAATACACAACTTAGGCACCAGACATAAGAAATGCTGTATAAGGTAACCTTCTTAAACAGTGACTAAATATTCAAGTTATTCTTGGAGGGTTAAGAAGTCAGATAAAACCACCATTTTCTTTTTAGAATACACTTCCAACAGACTGAGACTATGTTTGTCGTTATGAATTAAAAGTAACAAGACTATTGGAATAAAAATTCCTATTGAGCACATTTGTAAATGGATTTTAGTAAAGTGTTATGTATTTGTTTCATTTCATTTATCACTTCTCTAAAAAGTGTTAGAATTTACACTAGTAAGAAAGTTTGCTTTACTTGGTCATATCTCAGGTGAGCAGATGCTCTGGAATGAATGTAAATCACTGGTTTAATTTTTAGCTTTCTTGGTTTGCCCCTCACCTATATAAGAAATGATTTCTCTGGTGATAACTAACACATCATGCTAATGAGAGGATCTAATGTATAATAGAAAAGTGTCACTACTAATAATATTTGCATGAAGTTAAATAAAGCAACCGTAAGAGAATGTCAGACAGTTGTTCTTTAATAAGACACAGTTTCACAATGAAATTATGTTGTTAATTTTGTTACATCATTGGGTGAATCCTAAATTACTACATAATGATGCACAGTCATTTATAATTCTAACTTAGCATTTCACTGTAGTCTGAAAGGAGACCTTATTAAGGGATCGACATTGTATTTAAGACAGGTGAATCTCACCAACACTAAAGTAAGCACCTCTAGTAATGTGTGAAATATATGCTACAGCCATTTGCCTGTACAGCGTCGTTTTCTGAAGATTTTAAAATTGACCAGACTGTGGCTGGGCTCTCCTCTCCAGGGCAATGATACATGTATTTTATTTACTACTCCCTCAAATATATAAAATATGTACAAAATACAAAAAGGACCTTGTAAAGTCTTATTTACACACACACTGCCAAAAGAAGACTTTTTCTTTTCCTTTCTTTTGGTAAAATAAGGTTCTGGGCTATAGTAAATAAGCAAATAAGAAGAAAGTGTTTTGGGACATTTTGAATTTATAACTGATGAAACTAACCCTAAAACTCCATGTTACAACAGTCAAGTTACACCCTTCAAGGCTCACAAATACCTGACTGTATACCAAGAAATAATTCTTAGAAAACAATGCTTCAATGTATGTAGAGAGGCAGGAAAATGAAGTCACACAGTCACGTTTAAAACTTTAAGGCAACATACTTAATCCCACCAAATCTCAATTGGCTTTCAATCCATGAGGTCTTTTTGTTAATATCAGACAGAAAGAGATTCACATTCAAGGAAATCTGAGTTTCTTCAAGTGAAATACAGTATTTTTGCCTCCCTCTTTCCCAGCTTACCTAAAAGACACAAGCCCAGATTGTTTAATTTCACTGCTCATGAGAATTCTTCCAGCACAAGTTTTTCTGTAAATGGTGAATTTTCTATACTTCAGTTTTAAAACATTTTTACGGTAGCCCTACTAGTCAGTCCGTTCTAATGTTCAAGAAAATGATCAGAGAAATATTAGTTTTATACTATTCTGGAAATCTCATAAAATGTGTTTCCAACAAATTTTATTAACTTTATGAGCTGTATTTTTATTTAGCAATTAATCAGCATAAAAATATCTTTATGTCTTTGAAAATTATCTACAGAATTCTGCATACTTGATTAAGTTGGACAAACTTTTACCTTTATCATAAGCTGGCTTACTGTAGGTCTTGACACTAACATTTCTTGAAATTGTTGATTTTAAGAGATATCATTTTAAGAAGTCACACACACACACACACACACACACACACACACACGCTGAATCAACATTGCTGATAAACTACAGGTAGGGGAGGCAAACACATTAAACATGTATATCACACAGACTTTTATATGTAGGAAAGAGTTTGAATATAAGCTTCCATAGTATTTACACATACTAAACTGCTGTATTAAAAGAAAAAAATCACATACATGCATGTAAACTCAGACCCCGTTTTATACACCTTTCAAACAATACAGAGTGTAATCACTTACTATTTGTGAAAGTAAAGGAGGGGAAGTATCACTAATTACATCAAAACAAAAACATAACATATTAAAATACTTTTTTCTTTTTGTTGTAGGAGGGTGTTTAATAAATGGCATGATTAATACTATATAGATTTCTATGGCCTCATTAGGCATAAATTCCTTCCCTGTTTTTATTCTTACTAATACTCCCTGTTCCACATACATTCACACAGGTATAAAGAGAATAGATCTTTGTGTTCCCACACAAACAGCAGCAACAAAGACAGGCTAATAGCATAGTCTACAAGTTTCTCTCTGAGAAATTAACATTATTTTCTTAATTCTGACCTATTATTTATGTCATTTGCTTGTATTTATTTTCATTTTAATTATGTTTTCCACGACTTAAGTAAGGTCTCCTTAGATTCGAGCCTACTTGGAAATGGCTAGTGCCAAAGAAGCAATCTAGCACCATCTATGTGGTTCAATAGCCATTTATCAATTGATCATTATCTCTATCTGGCTTTCTTAACTCCTTTGTAGCTAGAGGGAGAGACCTAAAGCAATCTTCCAAAACTCACACACACACACACACACACACACACACACACACACACACACAGGCCCCCCCCCTCTCATTTTCCACTAAGTTAGTGAAAACACACTCTGTTGCAGGAACAGACCCCCAGCTGGGGTGTGCTTCAGAAAAATACCTCTCAGAGCACTCTGCAATGACAAGGAGCATCTCTAAGGAAATAAACTTTTCACTTGCAAGAATAGGAGCTTGCATTTCAAGAGTTGCTCACTGGGTTTATACTGATTGCATTTAAATCCCCGCTTACTGTATCAGCAGTAATCAGGGTCCCTCTACAGGATGTCAAAATACACCTATTCAAATAACATTTCTCCCATCTAAAACTGTCTGATAAAACTGCTTACCCAGTAAATGCTCCAAGACCTTGGCTGTATGCACTACCTTTGGCAAATGAATTTCTAAACCTGTGGCAATTTATAGCCAGGGAAATTGTTTTCTTTACTTTATTATCAATAATTTAATAAATCTACCTCTATGTAATTGAACTTTCACATACAAGAGAGGTTTTTTTTTTTTTTTAAGCAACTGCGGTATTCTTTAAGCGAGTGAACAATATTATCTTTTAACAGTCATCTATTTAAAATCCCAGTGTGTTTGTCAGTACAACTTTAGAGCTGCATGGATGATAAACTCAGTCTTGCTTTGTATGGGTTTGGTGTAGGGCTTTTGAAAAGCAAGACGCGTCTGGGAGGGAGGCACCAGGGAACTTCCCTCCCTCACTTGAGCACAGTCCAAGATGAAAGTTTCTGGGTTGTTTCCCCTTCGCTTCCTCTTACCCTCGCTCCCCCGCCGAGCCGCAGAGCCAGCAATTGTGCAAGAGGAGCCGGGCGCGCACGGCGCATCTCACGGAGCGCATGGTACGGTCGGCCCGCGGTGATTAATTATCCCTTCCCGCCGGCCCGGCGCTCACACGGCGGCTCTTCGGGCGGAGCAGCGCTCCGAACTCCCTCCAGCACCCGGACGGAGGAGCGGCTCAGGGGAGGACGCCGAGGCTGTGAGTGCGCTGGCCGGCGGCGGGCAGGCGGCAGGCTGGCGGGCGGGAGAGCGAGCCAAGCCGGAGCTGCACGGCGGGCGGGCAGGCGGGCCGGCCGACCGGCCGGCGGAGCGCAGGGCGAGCGCAGCCCGGTGGAGAGCGAGCGGGAGCAGGCAGCCCGCCGCGCGCATCTCCGCGACCCTCCGCGCTGACCCGCGCGCGGCAGCGAAGCCTGCACAGCCCGCTCGGCAGCTCTCCTCATCTGAATTCATCTGCTTCCAACCACAAGAAGTCAGTGGAGTCCGGTTGCTGAGAGGGGCCCCGGATTTTATGACTGTGGGGTTACAGAACCTACCCAGAGACTGGAGACACTTTGACCAAGTGCTTCATAGAGACAGAAGGATACATCTGTGGGGTAGTGTTTTGCTTTTTATTTTTTTTAACAAAAGAGAGAGAGAGAGAGAGAAAGAGAGAGAGAAGAAATTAAGGTTTCGCAGGACACAAGCTGCACACTGTGAAACTTTCCAACAAATGCCTCTGCTTTCTTTGACTTTAGAATCCTTTTCCCCTTTGCTTTAAAGGAGCCCTTAGGGAAGCCTTGAAGTAACCCTGCACATCCCAGGAACACAGTGATGACAAAACATTGTTTTAATTTTTAAAGCTATTTAGAAAGAAAAGGAGCAAAGTGCATATAATAATTCGAGGTTTCTTTAAAAAAATTAAAGTAACTTACCTGTTGGGACATTCTGAATAAGAGGTTAGTATCAGCGTTTTGCCATGTCCCCATGAACCCTGGTTCAGCCGTAGTCGTTCTGGTTCCGAACTGCATGGAGTTGTCAGTACAGGAGTCTCTTAAAGTCAAGTCTCTCGCCCTCTTTGGCTCTCTGTCTCTCAGTGTGTCTCTTTCTCTCACATCCACTTCTGCCTCTTCTGACTGAAAAGTGAAGGTGGATTTTTTGAGCCTCTTGGCAGCCAGTAGCAGGAGTGTAGTGTAGTTAAGAAGCTGGCTGAACTGTGCATTTCATTTGGGCAGGGGGAGATCTGTTGGAGGGAGGGGGTCAGAGCTTCCTTTGCACCTTCTGCACAGATATCCCTATCATTTATGCATAGATTGTGACTCCCCAAGCTTGCCTTTGCTCAGTTTAACAGCTGCCTGTCAGGTGTTCAGGCAGCACTGGAGACCCAACCATCAGCTTCAAACCCTCAGCCACTGCATGTCATTGGATAGCAGAGCTAGGAGTCAACTGCACTGTTCCACTGTCAGGCACCAAATGACACCCTGCACTAACCCATCTCCAGATACACAGATAGATATACACATATGCACACTCCAAGCCATGCCATGAACACTGTCCACAGGGCTAGGAGAAGCTTAGGCCCTTTCCTGGGAATTTCCCTAACAATGCTTTTTTTTTTTTTTTTCCCATAAATCAGGCTGTATTTGACACCAGTCTGTGCTCTAACATTTATAAAACTGTGATGCTTAGAATTTTCTAATTAATATTTTAATTACATTGGAAGTAAAACATTCAACTGGAGGAGAATGTAAAGTTGGCTCAGTTGACTAAATGTTACCTGCTCAAAGTCACATAGTGTATGTTGAACTATTTGTAAACACAGACAAATTCAGAGACAATATATAAAAACTTGACCATAAACTGTAAAGAGGGAATAAGTGAACAAGTAAGCCTAGCAGTTTAGCATGAAAGTTGTGCAATAAACATATAGAAAAATAAAGACATAACACCTCCTATCTACAACCTTGGCTATTAAGTAAACTGGAAGTAATGAGAAACTGAATGACAAAGGAATTAAAATCCTTTGTTAAAGTTCTTGTATGAAGGGTTTACATTATCCACTCAAATTAAAAAAGAGAGGAAAAAAAGCTTGTCCCATTTCAGACAAAATTAATACAAAAACTCCCATTTTTCATTCAGGGTCTCTATGGAAAATTCTATAACATTTAAGGAAATGCCTGATGAAATATAGCCTTGATAGCAGGTATATTTTTAATTAATCTACTTCTCAAACAAAACACCTATTTATTAGAAAGTGTTTATCTACCTAATATAGGGAAAAGCAGAACTGAACAAAATGTACTATACATAAACATTTTTCAAAATGGAAAGCTAAATTCATGCCATCTCATAAAAGTAGTCTGTAGGAAAAAGCCATCCTTCCTAAACTTAAAATGTAAGGAACATTAATCTTCAAAACCCTACAAATATTGAGGACAAATGTACCACTCTCCCTGCTCCTTCTTAACTGAAAAATAACAATAAACCTTCCTCTCACAAACAACAAAAGAAACAGAAAGAGCTTCAATGGCAGCTCTGTGTCATTAGTGGACAATGAGAAAAGATGAGAAAGCGTACACTATGTTGACACAAATGTGCCTTCCTCTCTAGAACCGACATCTCCTGAAAGCTTTTCTGTTAAACTTCCCTCCAGTTCACCACCATTAAGCACAAAAAAAGTCTCAAAAGAAGCAAATTCAATATCTGAGAGGAAACAAACAAGAACCCAAAGAATTGTTGCCTTAAAATATATTAAGTCCACCTGTGGTCAATAAAAATATTCTTCAGGGGGGAGGGTGGGAAAAGCCCCTATGAGTCAATTATCAACGGTGACTGTACCTTTACTGCCAGCTATTACCCACTTAAACCCCTCTAAAATTTGCTAGCCTCTTGATTTCTGAAGTGGCACTCAGTGCCTCAGTCAAGCTGCCTGCTCAGCTCCTGACCTTCCCACTAATGGCTGTTATTTGTGGGAGGCTTAAGGACACTGTCAATAGCAAGCTTCCTCCTCGCTCCACTCAAGCACTGTTGTATCGCTCTGCTTGCGTGTTCTCTTTCGCCTTTTGCGCCCCTCTGTCTCCTAGTCTCTTCCCCTCCTTCCTCATCCTCTTCTTCACTCCCTCTTCCGCTTTTTCCAGCCCCCACCCCTGCCAGTCCTTTGGTCCTCTTTTCTCCTAGGTATCTTACTCCTCCTCACATACTAACAACACAAAAATCAACTGGCATGCAGCAGCAAGCACCTGCAGTAATAGACTCTTTTATTAAAACTGTTATTCTGCAAGACTTGAAATTCCCTATGGACCGGGCCATGTCAAAGCCGATATAATTAACTAGAGGCTCAGCAACGGATCAATTACCAGACAAGCAAGTGATAGTGAAATCAATGAAAGATCATCAGCCACATTATCAGTGTTGCAACTCATTAGGGCAAAACTGAGAAATGTGCTCAAAGCGAGCCCAAGCAAGGTGGCATTACAAAACAAAGGGCTAATTTGGAGACCCTGCTGTGAACAATCTGTAACAGAATTAGCCTTTTTTCCCCCCTAAACTGCACAGCTCCGTAACTAAATGTGACAGACTGAGAGAAGCAGTTTATTAAGACACCAACCCCAAGTTTATTTAGTTCATAAACTCTCTCCTAGAAAATCAATACGGTCTGTACAGGGTTATTAGGCTGACTAGCTAATACATCCAAATCTGGTCTGCCCAGCCAGCAGTCCTCTGACAAAATGCTACCCAGAGTAGGCAAACTGAGCTCTCTTAGACAGCAAAGTCTAGCTGAACAGGACTGCACTGTGACTACTACCTAGACTTTACTGCCACAGCTATGCCTTAAAACATCAGAATTTCACTCTAAGGTTAAAAAACACATTCACAATTCATACATGATACTGCACCTGTTAAATGAATCTGATCAAACTAAGAGTACTTTTAAAAGGGGGGGGGGGTTGTTACAGTAAGAAACAACAACCCAAAGACTAACCATAAGTAAATGTGTTAAGATGAAACAAAAACCTCAAATGTATATTGTGCTATGTAAACTTTGAGTTTTTAACTTTCTTAATAATTTTGAAAATACAAATTTCGTTCCTCTAAGATAGTCCCAAAACACATGATGTGAACTTGTTACTCAGGTCCATATAGAATATAATGCACATAGTATCCTTATCTTGGGATGATTTTCTATCTAACAAGAGACTTACATTATTTCAAAGTAATAGATCTCAAAGAGTATCTAGCATTAGGATGCCTTTTGGAGTTTTCCACTGGCTCTATAGTGTGCAGATTATGGAATAACTCTCTGGAATGATCTGTATCAAACTTACTTAAAACTGGGATGATTAGGATGAGCACCAATTTTATAATGATTGCTTCCTGATGTCCTGATTCAGCCAATGTATTTCAGATTAAAGAATATAAAAGAATTACAGATATGAATGACTCTGTTTTCACTCTCAAATATGCGAGTTGGACCATGTAAATTAAGAAGTACACCAACCAAGGATTGATGGCACCCAAGTCATTAAAGACATCATGGGAAAATTAATAGCTCCACCTCTCATCACAACATAGAGCAAAAATACATTTACAAAGTAAAATTTTTTGAATGAATTTTACAATGCTAAGTGGGCTAGTGAACTGAAGTAGGGGAGAAAGCCACAGCTTTTGAGAGTGACTTTTGATATTTTAACATTTAAAATGTGCCAAGAAAAAGACTGCACTATTAGCATGCCTTCAGTGCTAAATACTGGCTCAAAGGTACCACATTTTTAACTTTAAATAAAGAAAAAACTTTATTTTCGCAGGACCTTAATAAAGTCTAGTTTATATAATGCTACAATTAGATATTTCTTCTTGTCATTTTTTGACCTGGCATCTTATCAAGCATTTCATAAGTCATGTTTCTGAGTAATCTGTTAAAAAGTCAAACATACCATACTCTAAGCCTATCTATACTATATGCTAATGTTTTAGATAGTAATTGAAAGTTGTAATTAAGGAAAATTTTACTTTTTAAAACCTTTTTGCATGTAACTAGGCACTATGCATGCACCCTCAATGAGATCCAATTAGTTATTAAGCATTTGCATTTCAGTTAGTGTGGGATAACAAGACTACAGGGAGGAACACTGCAGTTCCTCCTGCAGTTAAAAAGTGTACTCTTTCTTGTCAGCTCTGCAAGCAATAATTCCCACAACTGACTGTTTCAAATGATACTCATCCTTCCAATATTTGTATACTGAGGTGGGTTTCGGCTTTTCCTTCTTTTTTTCATAAAAAAAAAAAGTTGCAGCAATCAGCCACAAAAACTAAAGAAGTCAGAGAATTTTGCTTGCATATAATAATGCTTATAGAGTGGATTGTTTTGTTTTTTGCTATTTGAAAAAAGGAAAATGAATGCTTTTTCTGTTCTTTGTAATATTCAATTTCTTTAAAGGTTTGTAGTTTTCTTAAACTTGGAGCAATAAACTTCACTGAGTAGTACTATGTAAATAAACATGTTTTTCTGATGAAGACATACATGCACTCCACTGTGAAAACACTCAACTTTTTAAATATTTTCTGGCTATGATTCAAAACATGTAAATCCTGAACAGATATAAAATAAATGTATAGTTTATGTACACAACCTAGAAGCATCTCCAGGACTTCTGAGAGTTTACAGAGCAATATACCTGCAATTCCCTGGGTTCAGTCTAGCAGCTGCTAACAGATTCTGTAATGACAGTAAACTGGCCTTTGCTCTTCTTTTATTCACTATTCATTTTCAAGGCTTGGTTAAGTACAGAGCTGGGTTAAAGATCAGTGGTTTTTCATGTGACACACGCTGGTATTCATCTAATGGCTTGTCAAGACAAAACTGTCCCTGTTCTTGCCAAAATAATGACGCTCCACATCGCATGACAATCAGCACTTCCTTATGGTGCAACAACTCGAGCTTTTGGAATTCATTCATTTTATAGAAAAAATGTTAACTGACTATCCAATCTTATCTGTGGAGTCAAGCTGCCATTCTCAACGGCAATTTTAATGTGTTCCCTCTCTGAACTCCACAGCAACATGTATGCCAGTCTCTAACCAAATCAGACTTTGCCATAGAAAAATAATGCTGAAGCTCAGATTCCTCAGACCTTATTAAGGTATATAACTTAAAATATGTAAATTATACATGAGCAGCAGACTGTACCCAGTCACAAGAGGTAGGGCAAGCAATTGTGGAAATGTCCTTTTTCTTGAGAACAAAGTATGGGACTTGCTTTGCAACATCTGTTGGGCTGTGAGAAATGTTAACAGATGTCTGAAGGAGAAAAAAATCAGAAAGAATTAATAAAGGAAAACTCCTCTGAACAGATATTCACCCAAATTTCCATATTCTTAAGGGGGGGAAATGTTGACAATGGCCTATTTTCCCTTATAAAACCTGCTATCTTCATTTTTTAATGTAAAGTTACATTTCCAATGTAAAATTAAATGGCAAAGTTAGTTTTTACACACTTTAAATAAAATAAATAGAGAAAAAGTAAAATTCACAATGATTTCAAGTTCAGGTATTCCCTTTGTGAGTAATTATGTCATAATCTAAGCTGCTTATTTTTCCTTGACTCACAGATGTAATTTGATGAGAAGATAGTAAAACATCCATCTCTCTTAAAACAAACACACACACACACACACACACACACACACACACACACACAGAATACCAACCTACTATATATACCTGCATGCTTTGGAGAAAGGAAAGAAATGTAAGGAGTAGTTCCTAAGATCAAGTTCTGATATGAATATCATCTTTACTCATAAAAGAACTTATCTTCATAATTAAGAAATTTCACCTAACATTTATACCTAAGTCCTTGCTTGCCAAATGGCTCCTAATTTCTTCCCATGGCTATCTTTGTAAAGGATGAAACACCATCTTTTACTAGCAAAATGTTCCCAAGCAGAAACATCTGATGATTGGGAAACTTTTGGAGTACTACCGGGATCCCTCTATTCAAATCTTTGGACTTAGAAATCAACTTGCTTATATAGTTATTATTTTGTGTTTCAATTTTAGGTGATCAAGCTAAACCTAAATATAGCTGTCTTTAATTCAGGTTTAAAAAATAATGCATCAGACGTGTGTGCACACACACTTGTATGCACATGCATATATACACATGCACACATACACAAAATCTGTTACATACCTACCAGCTACTGAATATAACCTATTACTGCCCATGGATAAGAAAACTGAACCATACACTTATATTTTTCTGTAAGTCTTTTCTCTTCAGAGGTATCTAAATTTTATTCTCATTTATCCTAAAGTCTTAAGACTTGAATTTTGGTTAAGATTTCATGAATTAGCTAATTCAAAATGCACTTAAGAACTTTTATGGAGGGGGAAAAAAATCATGTCATGATTTAGGCTGCCAGTCTCAATTACTGACCTACTCTACTCCATGACAGTCTGTGTTAGAATTGACACACTTACTTCATATTTATAGCTACACCTTTGCCAGACAGCTTTGACAGCCTAGGTTGGGCATTTCAACATATACAAACCTCAGTCTAAACAGCCTGAAGATTTCAGGGAATAAAATCATGGTACAAACTGTAAATAAGACGTGCATGCATGCTTTCATTTTTTTACTTGTGTGCCAAAATATTGTGGATCCTAATACTTTGGTGTTTACTCACAGGGACACCACATCAGCACACATGACACAAATAATAACAGCTGTTATATTAAAAACAAACAAAATGGTGGCCAACACTGACAGAGAAAACCTTAAGCTCTGAAAATATCGTTATGTAAGCAGGAAAGGAAATAATCCCCATAGACATAAGGCTTGACTAGGACACATCTGAGTCACTTTAAACAGGGGCGTAATCATGAGAAAATACTACATAAAAACTTCACCTTTCTAAAGAGAAAAACTGCTTCAGGTGACACGTGTCTCTACAGCAACTGCAACAATCAGAGTGATACAGCCTTTGTCGACAGCCTAATCAGGGGCTCAGTTTCATAAAATCACTTCAAGGAAATACCCAAATGCCATAATCCTTTGATGCACTTTAAAAATAAGAAAATAAAAAGATTTGGGCAAAGTATGGTAGATAAGGTAGTTTACAAAATGTTAGGGAATGGATGAATCACTTGGAATCAAGATTCAGATGCAAAACTTTATCTGAAGTCAATATGAATCTTAGGGCTACAAAAGATCAAATATTTTACCTACCTTGTTTTGGTATGAAAACACAAAAATGACTTTAATCTTTTTTCAGGTGAAAGAAGTGAGTGTTTTTTTTTTTTAATATCATAACCAACAGTCAATGTGTTTTTTGAGAAAAGCTTCTAGAAGTAGAGAATCAGTGGTACCATTGCTTAAGTGAACACAGAAGGATGGATAAAAGCGGGTTAGTGCTAGAGAATTGCTTTCACATGACCATAAAGTTAGTTAAAGAATTATAAAGATAATGTTTTTTAATTTACTTCCTTCTAAAATTTGTGGAATATGAAACTGGAAACCCTAGTAAACATGTCACAATAACAACTGAAATTACTATCAGGAAGGAAGATCGAGATTCATAGACAACCCAAAAACTCATGTTGCAGGGCAGGACCCAGTACTTTACAAAACTTTACAAATTCAACATGTTACACTTATCACAGAAAAAAACATAATAATAAAAATAGTATTTTCTACCAGGTATCATGGTGTTCATGTTTAATCCCAGCAATGGGGAGGCAGAGGTAGGAGGACTGCCATGAGTTCAAGGCTACCTGAGACTACATAGTGAATTCCAAGTCAACCTGAACAAGACTGAGATCCTACCTTGAAAAGCCAATAATAATAATAATAATAATAATAATAATAATAATAATATTTTCTAAGGCTGGAAAAAATGGCTCACTGGTTAAGACACTTGCCTGCAAAACCTAAAAACCTGGGTTCAATTTCCCCACTGCCCATGTAGAGCCAGATGCACAAAGTGGAGCATGCATCTAGAGTTTGTTTGCAGTGGCAAAAGGCTCCGGCACATCTATTCATTCATATTCTCTCTTTCAAACTCTCTTTCCTTGTAAATAAATAAAGTATATTAGAAAATAATATCTCATATACACCTGTCAAACCTTAAAAAATATAAATTTTTAAAAATATAGTATCAGTATAAAGTTTCAAAAGTTTCTTTGTTAAATCCAAGACTATTTTATGCACATGTATTTAAATTGAAAAATTTTGAAGCAAAGAAAATCTGAAAGAATTTGGAGATTATCTTCAGAGTTAAGAATACAAATTCTAAGATGCAAGAAATCCAGAACGTAACAGCCAGTTAAAGATGGGAAGGATGAGCAGGTGGAGGAGGAAGTCTGAGAGGTGATGTCCTCTGGTGGAGGACAGCTGTGGGACAAAGCAGAGTGGAAGGTGTAAGACATGGGCACTGTCATACAGCTTCTAGTTGGTGTACTGGTTATGTTGACTTTGTAAAAACTCATTTGCCTGTACACTTACAAGTTTGGCACTTTTCTGTATATATTTCACACTTCAACTCTAATAATTTACTACCAATAATTTTACTACTAAAACTGGTCATGATAACAATAATCAGCCCTAGACATATGTGGAAAATAAAAAGATAAAGGAAAAGAAAAGGGAGGGAAGGAGAAGGGAAGAGACAAAAGAAATTAGCTAGCTTATCACAGTTAAAATAATTCAAATAACTGCCACTAAAATCTACTTCTTACAGCAGTTTCTTCAGAGGCAAAAAGTGTCAGGAAGCAAGTTAAATATATGAGTTTCATAGCATAAGGATGAGTCTGAAAAACAGTAAATGGTTGGCAGAAAGAATAATTATGTGGGAGAAACCTCACAAGACAGTGAAAGCTTATGAGCATACCCAAGTGACTTAAGCAGAGAAGAATAACATACCTCAAGTTGAGAGGGATCAACCCCACAACATGGGACCTTGAAATGTGCTTGCCAGTCTTGATCACTGAGTCTTCCCTCCGACTTGTAATTAAGGCGATTAGGAGGTGGGGAGGGCAAAAAGCGTGCCTGTGGAGAGATGAAGAGAGAAAATTGTATGTACTCTGCAGAAAGTATTACTTAGAAACAATACTACTTAAAAATACATCAAGGAAAATTTTTTGTTATTGTTTTCTGAGGTAGAGTCTCACTCTAGCTCAGGCTGACCTAGAATTCACTATGTAGTGTCAGGGTGGCCTCAAACTCATGATGATACTCCTATTTCTGTCTCCCAAATCCTGGGATTAAAGGCGTGCACCACCATACCTGGCTAAGGAAGATTTTTTAAATTACAAATATAACATACTCTTCTGACCAATCAAATACTCTTTTAAAAATATTTTATTTATTTACTTATTTGAGAGACAGAAAGGCAAATAGAGGGAGAGAGAATGGGCACACCAGGGCCTCTAGCCACTGCAAATGAACTCCAGGTGCACACGCCACCCTGTGCATCTTGCCTATGTGAGTACATGGGATTGAACCTGGGTCCTTGGGTTTCACAGGCAAGCACCTTAACCACTAAGTCATCTCTCCAGACATAAAGCACTTCTTAAAAATAGTTAATATTTGGGGGCTGGAGAAATTGCTTAGTGGTTAAGGCACTTGCGTGCAAAGCTAAAGAACCCAGGATTGATTCCCTAGTACCCATGAAAGCCAGATGCACGAGATGACACATGTGTCTGGAGTTTTTTTGCATCAGCCAAAGGTCCTGGTGTGCCTATTCCCTCTCTATCTGCCTCTCTTTCTCTCTCTGTCAAATAAATAAACAAAAATAAGACAAAAATAAAATAAATAGTTAAGTCCTAAGGCTCACAGCAACCAACAGTTAAATACACAAGCATGGAGAGAATATAAGTAACAAAGAGAGAATAACAGAATAATTTACTAATTGTTAATGATATATGTGTGGACCTAACTAGTACTTTTATTGAAGGTGAGGGGGATTGAACCAAGAGCCTCATTTGTAGTTGCCATAAACTGTATGAGGACATGCCCTAACTTACACAATTTATTTTCTATTTTTCTTCAAGGGGGATGGGAGAATGTTGGAGATATAGGAGCCCATGGGTTTGAACACAAGTACAGACTTTTTCACTAAGATACACCCCCGCCCATAGCCAAATGTACTCCATTTTCTTTCACTTATTATAACAAATAAAGGTCATTTTAAACATTCTTAGCCCCTGCTAAGAAATGCTTATCAGGGCTTTATGTGCCTAGTAGAAGTTGTGAAGAACACAAAAATGAAGGCAGAGTCCCTGCTTTCAAGAACTCTACAACTGTATAGAAGAGACGACATGATTACACAAAAGTGATCTTACATTTAAAAAATAAGAATGTGATAAGAGAAGCACAGAATTCTAAAATGACTTAGAACAGGATGTCTTTCTATAATTATGGGAAGAAAACACCATCTAAGAAGAAGCCACATCTTTTTGGAAACAGACAAACTACAGCAATAGTCTCCTAGAAAATTTATCCAATTCAACAAGAACATAGAGTAGGATGTGGTGTAAGCACTAATGAATGATAGGATCCAAGAACCAGAACTATTATAATGATATGAGTCCCACCATCTACTCCTCTTTATATTGTTATCCACCACCAGTCAAAACCAAACAAAGATCCTCAAAAGCATCTCAGAATAACCATTACTGTCCTCTAAGAAAAGTGTATCTGGCAAGCTTGGTAGTAGACCTAAAAGTGTGGCAGGAATAAAGCTAAGACATCAATCAACTATTCTAGTAAGAGAAAGCAAGATTCAAAATATGCTGTGAAGATAAAATTAAGGGGACAAGCATGAATGATAAGAGGTGGGAAACACATGAAGCATCAATTTGACACTAAAGCTCTTATAGTCAGTGTAAGAAAAACAGTACTATGATCATTAGAAATGAGGATGAGCTAGTTCAGGACAATATAACCAAGTTCAGTTTGGGATAACAGAAATGGGACAACTAGAATAAGTTTAGACAACAGACTGATAAAGGAGTTCCCAGATTTGAATCATTCTACACAGACATCATAAGAGATGTGACAACATGGCCAAGGTGAGCACTTTGTGAGAGACCTGTACATATTGAGGGAGAAGATGGAATATCAAATATTCTAAAACAAGGAAGATAGAGCATGGCAGGGAGTATTAAGTATTTTAATAATACTGTATTAATAGTTTAAAAGAAAAAATCTATAGGGGTAGGTAGAATAGGAAGAACTAGATAATTAGGCTTCACTTGATGTCATATAATGTAATTTAAATGACAATAAAATGTACTCAAAATCTTTTTATATTTTTGGGAGGTAAACTGATGCTCAACATACCATTCCCAATATATATATGTGACTAAAATATTTATCAATTGTATTCTGTGTCATAAGAGTTGTCCTAGTAAATTAATTTGGCATATGGAGTCCAAATTTTAAAAACATAAAATGCCAAAAAAACAGGGAAAATATTCTTCAGAGAAGTTCTGAAAGAAATCAAAGAGAAAGGTGGTCTGACAAGTTAGCGAAGCCAAAGTGAAACTGTGTTCAGGAACTGACAGTTTGTGTTTCACTACTGGGTAGGGGGAGTCTATCATAAGCAAAGGGGACAAAGCCAGCAGAGAGAAGGATATTGAAGATCTAAGCCAGAGGGAAAATGATATAAAAGGGTCCTAGGAGAGAATGTGATAAATAACACAAATGAAAAGGTGCCCCTGAAGGGAGAAAACAACTCTTTCCTTTGAAAACCAAAATAAAGACATAAAAAAATATTTCTGTGCCTAGAAACACACATAAGTGCTAAAGTTAGAAAGCCAGTCTAGGTTACCATGTTCTCTATCAACCTGCACACTGGCTAACTGTCCTTGATTACCTAGGGTCTAACACTGTTCCACACATAGTAAGTGCTCAATAAATGATAGCTGCATAAAACAGCAATCACTGCAGAAAACCAAAAGATAAGGCTACTTAGTAAGGGAGGCACAAGTGGATGAAATCCAGGACTACTGGAGAGGAGAAAAGGAATGTTCCACACTAAGAGACTAAAGTGAAAATCAGTGTCAATGTGAAATGACTGAGGGAAGTGCTAAGTGGCAGAAGTACTCAGTGTTGCTTTCTGAGAATGCACAAAATCATGTGCAAGTCAACTAGTTTCAAGGCATTGTAGTTTAGAGTTCCCATCTGGAAATGGGAATACTTAAAACCAGTAAGAAGTTATCTCTACAGAGGAAAATGCCTTGTTCCAGAACATACTCCCTAGTAGGCAGCAGTATTTTGTAAACCACTGTGATTACATAGCATTGCCACAAAGAGCAGTTCATAATAAAGAAAATTAAAACAGAGAAAATTGATCTGGATGAAATTATTTGATCTTTATTTAAAAGTCATACAATAATTCTAAACATTTAGTATGATTTGTAATTGTATATTTAGAAAGTTCACTAAAGCAAATAAAAACTGAAATACTTTACATTATGTCACAAAAGTGATTTCAGTAAAGGAAGGAGAAAATATCTAAGAATATCACTTCATTATTGAATAAGAGATAGAGCTGAAGATATTCAACTTCATCTCTTTACTGCTAATTCCTATTTTTAGGATTGCAATTGTGGTCCAAAGTCACACCAACTCTCTACCCAATTAGTGAGAGTTGCATTAGTAGAACTCAGCACATTTAGTCCAGAATCCCTTTAGAGAAAAGGGAAATGATGGGTTCCATCACCTGGCCAACAGCAACAGCCGCCAACAAGCCGCTTCAGGGACATGGACAAAGACATTTATCTGCTGCACTGGCAGCTAAACAACCAGCTTTCTAAATAGTCCTTTCTGTGAGGACCACTGTCTAAGTGACCTGTCACATAGCTTTATAAAGTAGCATTAATACTGTGGGCCAAAATGAGATTGATCTTTGAGCTCCATGGTCTTCTGTTATCAACAGTGCATTATAAAACCAATACTAAATACTTTATAAACAGGTCTCCCTACAGTGTATTAGAAAAAACAGTGCATATTTCATGCCCCATAGTTAGGTAGCCACATATCCATCAGACTGATAAATTATTTATTAGGTACTCAGAAGTGCAATAAGAGCCAATAAAGTAACTTCTGGACACTTATAAGCCACTACTTCAGTGGAAATTGTACCTGAATGAGAAAAATACCTGAATATATGGTCTGGAAATACTCCCCTATTGGAAAGAAGTACAGACTTCCTAAGTGAGAAAAATTCCTATGTCCTAAAGAAAATCCTTATTAAAGCAACAAAAAGCACTAACCAGCCCCATATTCATTTCCTTTCTCTTATGTCTACAGTCCTGTGATTTTACCAGCCTTGGTGATAGCTCAGGGAAAGGAAAACTTATAGAAACATATGTAACACACCCTAGCTCAGGTCACATGACAACCACCACTAATGGCTCATACTTGCCATTAACAAAGAAACTACTCAATGACAAGTGTGCAAGTTCTGTGCTGCATGTACAGCCTGGATGTCAGACTTTACTAACAGAAGGTCTAAAGGAATATACGTTTTTGTCGTCGTTGTTTTCTATCTTTGGTTAAAGCTCCCAAGCCTAAACACACTATGATACAGTCCCTGGTGCCCAGTCCAACATCATCAGGCATCTCATTCCTAGACCCACCCCTCTGAAAAAGGACCTTCTGTTCTGGAATGTATTCCAGCCCTTCAGGAAAGAATTTCTCCAGCTGGGAGTGATTTCTCAAACTATCAGAGGCGTGGACCTTTGTGCAGCATTGTGGGTGCCATGGTTTCACATGCTGGCCACATTAATACTGGAGAGCAAGCATCTGTAACCCACAGCTGTGTGTGCTCCAGCCCCAAAGCACCCGCAAGGCTGGTGCCAATGCAAACCACTCTTCCCATCCCACATCGGAACCACACTGGTTTTCCTCAGGAGCCAGGGGCTGAGATACAGTTCTGAAAATGAAGTTTGGGGTACTTTCCATTCACAGGGACTGTTAAGAAGAATACTGCCAGGCAGACTGGCTCTTTGCTTCTCCTTCATTCCATATCAAGTGGATAAACCACAGAAAGAGAGAAGTGTAGGGGATTGTCTCAATGTATAATATATAATTGTATTAAAATGTCCTTATAGAACAGAGTGCCATATACACTGAATACATACTATGAAGTTTTTTAAAAATATGTTTATGTTGTTAAACTGTATTCTAACAACCCCTGTGAGGGGAACTTAAATGGATAAAATTATTTTTTTAATATTCTTTTCAATTTTCTTCTTAATATCTTATAGTTTTATTCCTATATGCTAGATTTTTTTTTCCCTGAGATAGGGTCTCACTCAAGCCCAGGCTGACCTGGAATTGACTATGGAGTCTCAAGGTGGTCTTTCCTCCTATTTCTGCCTCCTGAGTGCTGGGACTAAAAGTGTGCACAACCACACCTACCTAGATTATTTTTTCAAGATAGGGTCTTGCTCTAGCCCAGGCTGACCTGGAATTCACTGTGTAGTTTCTTGGTGGCTTCAAACACATGATGCTCCTCCTACCTCTGCCTCCTTAAGTGCTGGGATTAAAAGCATGTGCCACCATGCCCCACATGGCTAGAATTTTTAAGGGTGATAAATATTTTATGTTGGAAGGGAAAAGAAGTGGAATTAAAGGACAAATCTAGAAGAGATTTGATTTCACATCACTTTCTCAAAAAGACCTCCTCAAATCCTAGAAATCATGAAAACTGACATAAAAAAACATGGAAGACTAGTTTCTTTATCTTATTTTTGCTACTCCAACTGCTACTACTGAGGAGATTATTCATACTAATGAGTTTGGTATGTAGACAAACTATACAATGCAGTCTCAGACCTCAAGTACTTATCTGTGGGGGATTTACTCCTTCTACTAGACATACTTTTATTCCCCAAGCCCTTGCTCAGGGGATGTGATGCTCACTCAGGACTTGGAGCATTTCCATGGTGGGATTTAAACACAACAAGAAGAGACACAACATTTGCCTTTGGGCTCAGATGATGTTGACCCCAAAGCTCAGAATGTCTAGTTTGTTGCCAACAGAAACACACAGCAATCTCTCACTAAGCTTTATAAGAAATACCTGAGTGTAGATTTTGTAGTATTTAAATTCCTCATCACATCAAGCAGATGCATTACTATGCACTGATGAGTTAAATCACATAGCAATTTCTACTCATCCTTTTTATATAACTATTTGTGTTTTCTGTGCTTACAGCATATGTAGAAGACATAATCTAGGGAAGGAACTGTACCCAGTGGTTAAAACTAAATCTGCAATGAGATTACTTAGGTCTAACTTTATAAACGGTTTCTATTTGTATAACCATGGCAAGTTACTTAGCCGAAATTCTTCACCTCTAATGTGGAGATGGGAGTACTAATTTACAGAATTGTTGTGAAGATCAGGTCAATGCATATGTATACATGTAAAAGCAGATTTCCAAATAGAAACCCACAAGCCAGATTTGGCCTCAGACATGTTTTGCTTGGCTTCTTAAGTGAGAGTATAAGCATGTGCATGTGTGTTTTATTAATGGCCAACATGTAAAGTTCAAGAATTTGTAAATTAAAATACAGGTTACCAAAAGTTTGGAAAGGGGAGTATGTTAGGAAAAGGCAAAAGTTAAGGTGTCAAGAAACTTAAGATACAGCAAAGAAATCTGTGTTCCCATTTTACAACCATCAGAGAGGGTTGAATAGAAGCTACTCTTTTTAGCATGCATCCCCACATGGGCACAGTCTCCTTTACTCCCAAGTGCACTGTACCCCACCTGGTTTCCTCATTTCATTATTTGCCTGGCAATTAATTATAGCCATCTGAATTTGTAATGTCTGGCCTATAAGTCACTCTGCATTCATGCAGCATATATGGAAAATTCATTCACATACAAATTAAAAAGAAATTTAAGTTAAAAAATCAAGTACCAGATATATTTCTATGGTGCCTCTTATACAAGCACAACTAACATCAGTAACATATTTGTTTTTAACCAATGGAGATCTTTTTCAAGAAATAAAATATTAATGACAAATATTTGGGCTCTTGGCCTGTGAATCCCAAGACATGTAGAAAGAATTGTAAGCCTGTAATTTTATTTTTCTTATTTTTTGAAATGAATTTGATCAGATTGCTGTACTACACAATCAAGAAAAGTAAGACAAAAATCATAAAATTAGCTGATGATAGAACATACGCCATAGTCTTCCAAACTGTTTTTAGAATGAAGTTCAAAGCAGTGATCAAAAGTAGAGAATGTGGTAATATATCAATTGCTCTTACTGACTTCAGAGAACTAAATATTAACTTTTCATGGAGTTCACAGGCAAGTAGCCTTTAAATTGGTAACTTGAAATGGACCAGATTGGAAGTCTCTATCCACAGTAATTAGCAATTCTACTAATCCATATATAACCCCATGAATCAGATGCTGAACTTTTTTTTTTTTTTTTTTTACAAGTAAATCCACTGGTAGACATTCTGGCACTTGGCTAAGTTGGACATCTTCACATAATATTTATGATTAAGTATGTTTCCATATACTCCTTTCTATAAATCTCAAAATCAAGCCTTATACTTAAATGAATCTATGATTCAGTTTGGAGCTCTTACTATCTATGAGACACTGTGATAATTATATGTAGAAGTAATCAGAGAAATCACAACATTCAGAGCTTATAGAAAGTTAATCATTCTGAATAGACAGTCAGGGGTTGTTATAAGCTTATATTTTTAAGCACATATTGTGTTCCTGATACTAGGAAAGACATAAGATATTTTCATTTGTTCTTCAAAAACCCCATGAAGTAGGTAGGTATTACTATTTTCGCCTTACGAATGGAGACACTGAAGCTATAAGAGTTAAGTCACTTAGCCAAACACTTATTCTATGTGTCAAAGTGGGATTTAAGACTAAGTAGGTCTCATTTGAAAGTATGTGCTCAACTCAATAGCCTACATAACATTTCATTTTATGACTTTAAACATGTTTTTAATATTTTATTTTCAATTTATTTATTTGAGAGAGAGAGATACAGAAATAGGCAGGGAAAGAGAGAGAGAATGAATGGGTACACCAGGGCATCCAGCCACTGCAAATGAACTCCAGATGCATGTGCCCCCTTGTACATCTGGCTAACGTTGAGTCCTGGGGAGTCGAACCTGCATCCTTTGGCTTTGCCTTAACCACTAAACCATCTCTCCAGCCCTCATTTTATGACTTTTAATAAAATTTTCCTTAAAAGTTATTAAATGTAGCCTAGTGACATTAAACACAACATATCTTTGTTGACTTTTTTCACTTTAAACATCAATTAGCATTAAAAGATATCTTGAGGGCTTCTGAGGACTCAGGAGATCTACTTGTCCTGAACAGTATACAGAAAACCTTTAAGTTCACTATTATTTAAAATTCAACAATATAACAATTTTATTCATTTTGTAGTTAGTTGTTATAATTATTGTACAGCTAGCTATGTTTACATTTCTGGTATTTAATGAGTTACTTTACTATGAAACTTTGCTTCCCTAAGAAATTCTAAGCAGTCATTCAAAAGAATGTAAGAAAATTATAAGTACTAATAAGAAATATCTCCTATTAAATCATGCAACGTGCAGAGCAGTTCCATGGTGAATAATTGCTTATGAGAAAGTGGGAGAAGTGAGGAGAGGGAAGGAGAAGGGAGGAGAGGGGAGGAGAAGGGAGGAGAGGGGAGGGGGAGGGGAGGGGAGGGGAGGGGAGGGGAGGGGAGGGGAGGAGAGGGGAGGGGAGGGGAGGGGAGGGGAGGGGAGGGGAGAGACATATCACAGACCATGATCCTGGCAACCAAATAGTTTCAAAGTTTTCAGGTCCAAAGCAAAATGCATGGGGGATGATCAACCTGAAGCTCAGTGCTTTTGGAAGCTTTATCTCATCTCTCCGGGATGCTCCAAGCATTACATCTGCCTAGTCCTCAGCTGCACTCATGTCAGCTCAGTAAAATATTTCAGACAGGTCCTCTAAGTACCTGACATACAGTATAGTTAGAGAGACACTATAAACACACAAGTTAAAGATATAAATAATGACACTATTTATTAAGAAGTATCACAAGTTAGTACTCGTGTTATTAATTACAGCATTTTCAGGAGCATAAGCAATTTAGTCCTAAGAGGAAAGTACTTGAATTTCTTGGGGTAAGGAAACTATCAAAAGAAAAGAAGAGAAAGCATTCCAAATAGGTAAGCAAGTATGAATAAAATAAGTTTAAGGAGGCACTATTCCTTAGGTATATACAGGAGATTGATATGAGATGAGATTACAAAGAGAATATAAGGTTAACTGTAAAGGACTTGATATTTAGATGTCCAAGTTTCTGAATAGAAAAGTGAAACAGAGTCTAGGAAGATGGCTCCACCACTAAGATGGTTACTACACAAGCATGAGGACCTGAGTTTGGATCCCCATCACTTATCTAAAAACCATGTACAATAGAAAAAGGCTATAACCTTGGGGATGCAGAGACAGGAGTATCCCTCAGGCTTGCTGGCCAGCCAGTCTAACTGAATCAATAAATGCTGGGTTCATTTAGAGACCCTGTTTCAAAAAAATAAGGTGGAGAGTGATTAAGGAATATACTCAACACTGAACTCCGGATTTTACATGCACGTCACATAAATATGCACATGCATATACACATTTGTATACGTACACACACATATACAAAATATATACACACGCACAGAGAAGTGGAAAAAGAAGCAGTCAAATATGGAGGCACACAATAGTAATTCCAGCACTTGGGAGGTAAATTCGAGAGGATCAGGAGTTCAAGGCCAGCTTTGACTACATTAAAAATGTGTTTTTTAGTGGGCTGGATAGATGGCTTAGCAGTTAAGAGCTTGCCTATGAAGCCTAAGGACCCAGGTTCAAGGCTTGATTCCCTAAGACCCACGTTAGCCAGATGCACAAGGGGGCACACATGTCTGGAGTTTGTTTGCAGTGGCTGGAAGCCCTGACATGCCCATTCTCTCTCTCCCTCCCTCCCTCCCTCTTTCTCTGTGTTGCTCTCAAATAAATAAAAATAATTTAAAAATGTATTTTTCATAACAGTGTGCAATGCATATCAGAAAAAAAAGACACCCAAGACACAAATATGCATTAATGTATTTGTTTTGAATTAAAATACTCCCCTCCAACACAAGGTCCAAAAGCAAGAGAGTTTGTTAGTTTTGACCCTATTTTTACCATAAGCACATATAAACTATTAAGCCTTAACAGAATATGGACATCCCATCACAAAACCCAGGAACCTAACCTTAAAACTAAGAGAAAAAAAAAAATCAACAATTGAGCATAGCTTCATTTTTTTAAAAGAACCTGTAAGAAATGACAGTTGAATCAAATTTAGTTTGTGGGGAAAGAATGAGTACCAATACATGCACCTTGTCTATCGCCATAGCACCTGAACATGTCTGATCATCAATACATGTACCTCGAGTTAAAGTAATTCTACCTGAAAAATATTTCATGAAATCAAAACTTGGCAGAACACTGATATCATATCTATCTTCATTTCTTTCTTTTTAAAAAATTATTTGAGAGAGTGAGAAATGGAAAGACAGAGAAAGAGAGGGAGATAATTGGCACACCAGGGCCTCCTGCTAATGCAAACGGACTCTACTCACAACTCCAGCTGCACGGACCATTTTGTGCATTTGGTTTTACATGGGTACTGGGGAGTCGAACCAAGCAAATGCCTTTAATCGCTGAGCTATCTCTCCAGCCCATATTCATTACTTTAATATACCCAAGTGACCTTTTATCCAAAAGCATATGACTTCACCACTTACCTCTGGGCTGATTATATCATTTCCCTATTGAACTTACTACTTTTGCCTCACACTACAAAGATGTTAGACATAGTCTGTATATTTGATAAGGTCTCGCTTATTCATGTCATGTGGGAGTGGGCAGCTCTCCAGAATTGAGGGTATACTCAACAAGCAAACATAAGTGCTCTTCCAAACCAGCACTGCCATCTGCCAGTTTCCTGTCACTGACAGCATTCCTATTTAGGCCCCAAACTCAGTATGTCTCTACTAACACATTTCTGTCATAGCTGTTGACTGCCTATTTCACAGTTTTGTTAATGAACAATAAACCCTCCCACTCATCAGAGTTTTTACAAAGCAAATTCAAGTCTGTTTCATCTCTATAGTCTTACCATAATACTTTGTATTCCTGAGTGTTTAAGAAATTTGGTTGACTGAATGAACACAGGATGGATAAATGAATAATTACAATAGCTTAAGAGATTCCACAGTAGGGAGATAAACTCAGGGTATGCTTCTACTGTCTGCTCTCTCAGCAGTAGTGCCAGGCACTGCTAACTGAACACAGGATTCTCCTTGCCTCACCCCACCACTAGCCCTTCTCATCTTCCTCAGCCTCTCAATGCAATCATCACTAGTCTGTAAAAATTCACCAATAAGAAGAAGCATATGTTATCATTGAATCATGTCTTTTATTCTTTTAAATTCAAATTTTCTGTTATTTTTTTAAAATTTTTTATTTATTTATTAGAGAGCAACAGACACAGAGAGAAAGACAGATAGAGGGAGAGAGAGAGAATGGGCGCGCCAGGGCTTCCAGCCACTGCAAACGAACTCCAGACGCGTGCACCCCCTTGTGCATCTGGCTAACGTGGGACCTGGGGAACTGAGCCTCGAACCGGGGTGCTTAGGCTTCACAGGCAAGCGCTTAACCGCTAAGCCATCTCTCCAGCCCTTTTCTGTTATTTTTAATCTTGACAGATAATCCCAAAAAATAACTTAAGGTACAACCAAGTACAGAAGCTTAATGAACTAAAATTTTCTCAAATATTCCCTCCTATTGCATTTGTGTTTGGTTAATGCTACCTAGTATATTATGAACACTTCCAAGTACAGAAGCTTAATGAACTAAAATTTTCTCAAATATTCCCTCCTATTGCATTTGTGTTTGGTTAATTCTACCTAGTATATTATGAACACTTAAGTACTACATGCAAAGAATGTAAAATAAAGAGTCCAGGGCTGGAAAGATGGCTTAGCGGTTAAGTGCTTGCCTGTGGAGCCTAAGGACCCCGGTTCGAGGCTCGATTACCCAGGACCCACGTTAGCCAGATGCACAAAGGGACATCTGGTGTGCCCATTATCTCTTTCTCTCTCTGCTACTTTTTCTCTCTCTTTCTCTGTCTCTTTCTTTCTCTCTGTCTGTTGCTCTCAAATAAATAAATAAAAATAAACAAAATATTTTTTAAAAAAGAGTCCTGTCTTTCTGTCTTTCTCCAAGATCTCTTCAGTACACACATGCTAAATGGTTTCAGAGGAAATAAGGTCCAACATCTAAGATACCATCAATGAACTCCCTGAGGAAAAGTCCACCTCCTCTGGCCTAGAGATAAAGCTCTGTGGTGGGATCCCTAAATCATGTGAGGCACTGGGCTTGATCTTCAACCTCTACTCACACACACTCAATCAAGTCCAGTTCTATTTCCAGACATTTCCTTTTCTCTTGCACTGCAGATTTACTTTTCTCAGAATAAAAACTAATTACTATCGAACACAATGAAGAGTCAAAACATACAAAAAGTTTTAAATTTTTTTCTACAAATATAAACACAATCCAAATGTGTTCTGTTACAAAAAAAAAAAAAAAATTAAGAAAAAGAAGAGAGAGAAAGTAGCAGAGAGAGAAAGAGATAATGGGTACACCAGGCTCTCCAACACTGCAAATGAATTCCAGACACATGTGCCACCTTGTGCATCTGTCTTTATGTGGATAATGGGAACCGAACTCAGCTCATTGAACTTTGCAGGCAAGTGCCTTAACTGCTAGGCCATCTCTCCAACCCCAAAAATGTGTTCTTAAGCATAATATTATGAACGTATTTTCAAAGTTTTACTTTGAAATTATTTTCTTTCTTTTTTTTCTTTTTCTTTTTTGCTTGGATTGGTGGACTATGGATTAAACCCAAGGCCTTACACATGCTAGGTAAGCACTCTACCTATTAAACTGTTTTCATTTTAATAAGAGATTTTAAGCATCCAACTTTTAACACACTGACTTAAATACCCATTTGAAGACAAAACATTCAATTGCTAAGTGAGGTTTCTAAGAATTTTTTGGAAATTGCATATTTTAAGAAATAACTATTTAGATGGCATGCTGTTTACAGTGACACAATTGTGGTCAAAATGGGGAAGATTTACATTTCAAATGGTAAACTGTCTCTTTTTTGTGTTGCTATATTCATCCTTCAAGAGCATTGTATGATAAACACAAATTATTAGCAGGAATAGAAGGCAAATGTATTTTCAAATGTTTTTCCTTCCCACTTAAACTTACAGTTACTTAGTTCCTATAACTTAAGTTTTGTTCAGACTCTTTATTATATTAAAACAAGTGATCAATGAAGTCAATGTGTGTGAAGGCCAGAAATGAGTCAAAATAGATGTTTTATGCTATCATACTCAGCAAAAGGCTTAGTATATATTAGTCTTAGAACTAAAATTCTCATATAGTCTTGGAGAACAATCACACATTTAGACAGCCTCTTAAACAACCAGAGTAATGAAAATGTACATAAGAACCTGTGTACCTGTCTTTTTAAAACTCTGTTCCCCCTTTTCTTCAAAAAATAATACTGTCAAGTAATTAAAATCTGAGCAATATGAGAAAGAAAAAAGTACAATCCCTTGCCATCTTTGTAAATAAGAGAGGTATTACTAGAATGTGAGCTGGCAAGTCAACTAAAGTGAACACATTCTCCATAGTTAGTAACCATAAATTGTGAAAAGGGGGAGAAAATCTGGCATTTAAGGTGTCAAAGTGAGTACAGCCTACTGTGTCTCCTTACAACTTTGATTCTGGATGCACATTGTATTAGTGACTAAAACTTACACAATGAGGACTGAGAGATTGTTCAGTGGTTAAAAGCATTTGTTTGCAAAGGCTGATGGCCAGGGTTTGATTCCCCAGTAGCCACATAAAGCTAGATGCACAAAGTGGTGCATGTGTCTAGAGTTCATTCGCAGTGGCAGGAGGCCCTGATACACCTATATTTCCTCCCCCCCAACTCTCTCATATCTGCCTCTTTCCCTGTCTCTCTCAAATAAATAAATAATAATTAAAAAAACTTAAACAACAAGTCTGGGCATGGTGGCACATGCCTTTAATCCCAGCATTTGGGAGGCAGAAGTAGGAGGATCACCACGAGTTTGAGGCCACCCTGAGACTACATAGTGAATTCCAGGTAAGCCTGAACTAGAGTGAAACCCTACCTTGAAAAATGAAATAGAAAAAAAAAATGTTTCTAAGTCCTTTAATATCATGTGAGCACCCTAGATCAAATAAAATATGACACTAATAAGTCTGGATGCAAAGTGGATAACCAGAAATGATTTTATTTTAACAGATCTCACAACTTCTCCTTTGCAGTGGTTGGAGAAGGACATAACAGAGTTTGAACATTAACAATGGTTGTTAAGGTGAAGCTTAATCCCAAATGTGTTAACATGAAACTACCCACTTCAAAAAGATTTTAGTCTATTTTATTAAATCCTGAAATGCATGTCCTGGTAAATTTCTATATAAATTTGATTTACAAATTCCACTGAAAATGTGCCACAGCTGGCAGAATAAATTACTACAATAAATCATTATTAAATAACTGTAAATCTTTGTAATGGCATAATGCCTAACCGAAAAACGTATGTAGAAGTGAATGTTTGGTGGAAGAGAAGCACTCTTCACAGAGGAAAGCAAATTACAAAACTTACTGTGCCAACACAACAATATGATTCAGTGACTAAACAGGGAAATAAAATTTACATGAATAGTTCTTGAATCTGCAGCAGAGCTGAGTTCACTATTGCATTAAAACAAAGGGTGTGATGGAGTCACAGATTCAGATTCAAAACGAAGTGTGCAGTGGGGTTAAGATTTAGATTGCTGACATTAATGACACTAAGAGTGGCTAAGTCTTGCATGTACAGCTGCATCCAATATTTTGTGAGACAATAAAAACATATTCCAGATATCAATCAGCAAGCCCAGTTTCTTTCCTCTGAAGCTTCATAGTCTTTAAAAATAATCTACTCTCCCACCACCCTTCCCTTCTCCATTGAGAACTCCACCCTATTTCAAAATAAACTTAAAAAATTATATATATATATATATGTGTGTGTGTGTGTGTGTGTGTGTATGTATGTATATATATATACACACAATCTTTTTGATGTGGAGCAGATGGGTAGCAACAGTAATCCATTACTTTAGATAGCACTTGAAGTGAATCACTCCAAACAGCCCTGCCTTATTTAGCTCTCCCAACCTTCCATTTATCAAAGTACAGACACTTGGTTGGTTACAACCAACAGGGTTCATGGCTCCAGCCAGCAAGATGAGCAAGCGACAGGCCCCAGTGTGCCTGCTCACAGCATGGGACTGCTACTTCTGTCTCTTGGGAAGGGTAAATTATTAACCAACCCTTTCACAACAAAACGCCTAAGATAAACCCATTAAAACTGTTATAGTCTACCAAATATTTCACATTGCCAGTTGGTAAAACTGCCTGGGTCACCACTGCATATTCTTGTTTGTACTTATACTTCAGTTCACACCACTTCTTCATAAAATGAAAGGATGTCCCTGAATGTCACGAGAGCCATTCATTTTGCCAAGTATCAGTGAGTAAAAGTTTCTCTTCATAAGGACTTCTGCTTTCTCCAACCCATTTAGATTTATCAGACCAGGAGACTGATTTGGGCAAGTTAACCTCTGCCAACAAATGCACAAACTAAGTGGTCCAAAATAGTAAATTGGCAATGATAGTCCCTAATTTAATCTTAATTGGGTATTTTTCCAAATTCATATGGGAGTGTCTTTCCCCTCTGTATTTCATTTTCCAATCTCTTACACTTACAAAAAGCCACCCCCTTTTCAATGTGCAGCAACTAAGGTAATCATTAGATGAACCTATCATACAGACCCTTTGGTCCCACAGCCAGATATTTCTTCTCAAGAAAACACTTTCCCACCACCACCATTTCCAGTACACACAAAACCATTCTGTGCATACTGTCTACTCTTATGGTAGAGCAAAGCATCTGTGCCATGGTCTCAAAACCCAACACATTACAGACCAAATAAATATACCAAAGGAGACCAAACTGTGCAGGAGAATCAACATTGGCAGGTTATGTGTGGAAACAACTGAAAATATCTCCAGATAGGCAAACATTCACAAAGTGAGCAAGGCAGCATAAGTACATCAACTCAAAAAGGAAGCCTCAAAGACATGCAAGGGTGCAGAACAGTCAAGCGAATACACAGGACACTAAAGAGAATGCGCCATTCAATGAGTAAAAAGGGGAAAAGGTTGAGAGAGGACATTACCTCAGCACATGCATTTATTAACAGGAAAAGAATCTGAATTACCAAACTGGATGCCCTGAATTTTCAGCTACATTACCCAGGTAAAGTAACCAAAAGGTGAAAAGGTTGGACACGGTGATTGTGGCTTCAACACCAACCACATAAAGTAATTAACATATGTTAACTCCGATGATACAACAACAAAAAACCATAACCTTCTTTCTTCCCTTACCTTTTGCCTCCCACACAACCCAGTCTCATTCCCAGTCTTCATTTACCAATTGTCTGTTGGTGGGCACAAAATCCTGCCTTCTGCCTATATCTCTCTTCTACCCTACACAGGTATTCCTTCCATCTTCATGGCCATGTGTAATAGGAACCTTAAATCTGACAACATCTCAAACATGCCCACCTCAGTAAATAGTGCCCCCCACTACTCTGGGTTCAGAAATTAAGTTCTCCATTTATCAAACTCCATTTTCTTCATCCTCATTTTTCTTACTAGTGTTTTTTGGAGAAAGCAAATTTAGGTCCTTACTCTGACCTTTGGAACAGAGACAAATATCTGTCAGGATTAAGCCCAGTCTTCAGTTTTTACAGTACAGAGATAGTGTCAAGGCAACATAGAAAATCAAATCAGATATGTAAAAATAACTGCCTGGGATTAACTCAAATGTCCCTCATTGAAACTTATCAGAAATCACCCCCAAGGAATAGTCCATTGCATCTTAAAGAAATGATTAGTTCATGTATATTTTTTGGCCTCCTTTTCCTATAAAATGGGAGAGTTTTGTCCCCTGGAACTGTAGTCATTTCTGAGCTTTCTTACATGGGTATGTTCAATAATAAATTGTGTTATCTCCTCTGTGGATAGAATGTGCATTTTGGTTGGCAGGAATATTTTATTTCCCCAGCATCCTCTCCTGCTCCAAATTGTACCTTACCTGTAGTCAACCTCTGGATCTGTCTAGTAATCAGGATCTATCCATTGCCAATTCCTCTGGCTACACCCCTTTTTAATAATTAAAACAGCCTCCTACATTACCTCAATTCCATGCTCTAAGCTGAGTTTCCAAAATCCTTTGAGAAGAAGATTTGACCTCTTGTCAATCTAACAAGTCTTATCACCTGACTACTCTACCAGTGATAAGGTTTTCTGTCCAGCCATTCTCACTGCTTTAAAGTCCTTTCCCTTTTCTCTTTCCTAAAACTTCCCTTGTCCTTAGAAATGGTCTCTGCTTGGGTCAGAAAAGGTTATAACCCATTTCCTACTACTTCTCAGCCTAGAAATTACTTGTTTAATTTTCACATCCCCTACAGGTCAAGAAACAATGGCAAGGTGCTCTGAACCTGTGTCCCCAGTACTTAGTGAAAACAGACTGAACAAATAATTCTGCTTGAATGTCTCAAAGTACTAGCCAGTGTAGACAGAGAAGCAACTTAAAATTCTATGTAAAAATATGTGGTTTTATTTGTTCCATTATTCTTAGATCTCTTGCTGAATCTTTTTTTTTTTTATTTTTTATTTACTTATTTGAGAGCGACAGACACAGAGAGAAATACAGATAGAGGAAGAGAGAGAGAATGGGCGCGCCAGGGCTTCCAGCCTCTGCAAACAAACTCCAGACGCGTGCGCCCCCTTGTGCATCTGGCTAACATGGGACCTGGGGAACCGAGCCTCGAACCGGGGTCCTTAGGCTTCACAGGCAAGCGCTTAACTGCTAAGCCATCTCTCCAGCCCCTCTTGCTGAATCTTACATCGTGTCATTTTTGCAACTATAACTAAATAGGAAACCTTGGTCTAAAGGATTTCATCATTCCAATCTCACTGCTTTACAACACTATACAAAGACAGAGATAACCTCAGTTATGTCCTAGGGCTAGAGTACAGTAAGCCCTTATGCAATTTCTTTACAACTGTCAAACTTGACAGAATTAGAAAGGTAAGAAGCATCGGTCAAAACCTGGTAATGATGCTTCTGTATGACCAAAGCAGTAGTAACATTTGACATTTCCTCAACTCCCATTCTCAAAATTGCAACATTGACAATATTTAATACAATTTTACTTTTTAACAACAATCAATGAATGCCAATTCTATTTCTGGCACAACAGGGCTAAGGAATCCCTGTTTTATTTTTCTCTTCTCGTGTTTTTTTGTGTTTTGTTGCCAGTGTTAAGGTTCAACCCAGTCCTCACATGCTAGAAAAATGTTCTCATACTGAGTTACACCACTGCCTCTGGAACCTGTTTTCCTTGTGGAATGTGGTGTGGTGTGTGTGTGTGTGTGTGTGTGTGTGTGTGTGTGTGTGCATGTGTGCATGTGTGCATGTGTATATGTGGGTTTGATCATACACATGTGACTGAAAATACAGTAGTGGAGTACACACGGGTATGTAAGCATTTGTAGCCCAATGATTGATACTGGATGTCTTCCTCTATCACTCTCCACCTTATTTTTTGAGATGGGGGTCTTTTATTGAACCTAGAGGTCACCAATATAGTCAATAAGCCTTGTGGATCTGTCCCTTCCCTGCCAGCACTGCAATTACAGGCCTGTAACACCACACCAGGCTGTGACAGAAGTGCTGGAGATCTGAACTCAAGTCCTCATGCTTCTGCAAAAAGCACTTGACAGACTGAACCACCTCCTCAGCCCCCAAATTCTGAATTCATTCAATTGTTTTAAGTGCCAAAATTAGAAGTACCCATCCATATGCAAGGAAATCTTATACTTAATGTTTTAGGTGGGAACAAATTCTATTTACCAAGCTGGATGTAGTATCTAAAGTTTAATAATAAGTTGATTCAACAAATTATGACCACAAAGCAAGATGTATGAACACCATAGCAAATCACCACTAATTTAGTGGCTTAATGCAACACAAAGTGATTGTTCTACAAGTCTGTAGGCCAGAAGTCTGGCCTAGTCAGCAGGCCTTGCTCCTTTAACATGCCCTGAAGGAGAAGCTACGTCCTAGTCTTCTTTCCCTTCTACAAGCTGCCTACATTCCCTGGCTTGTGTTGCCCTTGTTCCATATTCACAGTGTGTGGGTTATCTTTCTGGCCATTCTTCCATTATCAACTCTCCCTCCCTTGCCCTAAATATTAAAGGTTCTCAACGCTTAATGATTCGTGTAATTCAACGGAGTCCACTCAGATCACTTAGGAGTATCTCCACTTAATCACATCTGCAACAGATTCGCTGATTCTTGAAACTTGTACTTGTGAGAGGCCATTACTGTTCTGACCAAACAGTGCATGAAGACCTTTCAGTTTTGAAATCTCACACTGAGAATTAATAGTATTTCCATTGGTTCAATAAATATATGCAGCTATGACATGATATATCCTCCTTACTGCCACAATCAAAACCTTTCTAGAATCAATTGGTTTTTATTGGTACTCACATATGTACACATAAATGTAACTTTTTAAAAAAAAATTATTTATTTATTTATTTGAGAGTGACAGACACAGAGAGAAAGACAGATAGAGGGGGAGAGAGAGAATGGGCGCGCCAGGGCTTCCAGCCTCTGCAAACGAACTCCAGACGCGTGCGCCCCCTTGTACATCTGGCTAACGTGGGACCTGGGGAACCGAGCCTCGAACCGGGGTCCTCAGGCTTCACAGGCAAGCACTTAACCGCTAAGCCATCTCTCCAGCCCAAATGTAACTTTTAAGTTAACTTCTCTTACTTGAATGGGAAAGGTATTCCACAATCAGTTTGTTTTTGTTATAAACATGGATTCCCAAGGTGATTTGTTTTGATTTTACCAATGATAAATTCCAGGAAATTAATTCATCAAAAATGGGTTGTAACACTTAAGTTCACATAAATAGTTTTTAGTCAAATGTAGAGAAATGCATTTCACAACAGCACTACAACATCTGGCTGTAATCTCATACTTCAACAATGAGAAAGATGTGACTTTAATCCAAACCCTCAGTAACTGGAATTGAGATAGTGACATGAGTTGCATTCTCCCCTCCGCCGCAAAGATGTCAAGGACCACACCTGATGCTTGTTGCTTGTGTTGTTCAGGGACACTACTCTTCCTGCAAGGATGTTTAAAAGCCCCTTAATTGAAAGTTTAGTTGTTTTTAAGACAGAAAATTCACCAAACAGACTTTTCCTAATTTTTTTCTTTACTCTGCCATTTTATCAATTTGATAGAATGTAACATGTCAATATTTCTTACTATATGGAGGGGAGGGAGAAAGAAATCTTAGTATAGGTTAATCACAAAATTAAAAAGTGTTCTCTTCAAAAGTATTTTT
This sequence comes from Jaculus jaculus, assembly GCF_020740685.1. Classification (NCBI taxonomy): domain Eukaryota; kingdom Metazoa; phylum Chordata; class Mammalia; order Rodentia; family Dipodidae; genus Jaculus; species Jaculus jaculus. The sequence goes on from NC_059102.1 coordinate 85,059,970, forward strand.
ATTTACTTATTTGCAAACAGAGGAAGAGAGAGATAAGAGAGACAGGCAGAGAGAATAGGCAGGCTATGTCCTCTAGCCACTGCAAACAAACTCCAGGTGTATGTGCCACTTTGTGCATCTGGCTTTACATGGGTACTGTTGGGAGGGTTGTAGGCTTTGCAGACAAGTACCTTAGCCACTGAGCAATTTCTCCATCCCAAGAGGACAATATTCTTAAACTAATCATTTATTTAGAATTCCTTTTTATGATTACATAGTTTAAATCTGTAAAGGCTAGAAATAGCAAAAATACAGAATTACCCAAATTTTGGAGTCAAAAATTATGAGTTAAGTATTTTCTGAATTTTTTTTTGTTGGCAATGAGAATGCATTACTTTCATAACAAAAAATTCTACAGTACTACATCTGAGTGTGGGGGGGGGTGGGGAGGGATGAAGGACAGGAAAGTAACCTAACAAACATAACTTAACATGCCATTAAATATTCAGCTGCATTTTAAGAGCAAGGTAATAACAAGAAACTCAGTATTGACCTCTCAAGTTGGCTAGTAATGATACAAATGCCATCACTCTTTAGTAACTGTCAGAAAATATATTCGTTATTAGAGGGAATATAGGTAGAGAAGTTGTTTAATAAATTCTCTATCCACATTTTGGAACTAATTCTCAAAAGGGTGAAAATATTTAGAGCTCACAATGGCTTCAACCATACCAAACAAAATTTTATTTCTTATGATTTTATGATGTTGGGGGGAGGGCTGACAAAAATTTTGACAGGTTTCTTAGGCCAGAAAGAAAAGGCAATAGAGAAAAGACTAGATTGAGAACAGTCCAATCCAGGATAAACTCAAGTCTGACTATCTAATCTTGGGCTATTCATTCTCACAGCCCTAACATCGACCAGTACCGAGGCATCTTCCAAGAATAAACCAGTTTGACCATGTGGGAAATAAAAGAAAATTGGAACTGTCCATTAAGTCATTTATGAACTCCCAAAGAGGTATATATAACCACTGAGGAGAAGGTGGTCTGGGAAATTACTCAAGCTACGTTTGAATTCTAACAGAGAATGAAGATGCTGAAATGGAATTTGGGGAGGGGGAAGATGGGGAGAAGACAATGTGTACTGCAGTGATTCTTTTTTTTTTTTTCTTTCTTTTTAAGCAAAAGGGTTGGAGAGATGGCTTAGTGGTGAAATCATTTGCCTGTGAAGACAAAGGACCCAGGTTCAATTCCCCAGGACCCATGTAAGCCAGATGCACAAGTGTCCACAGTTTGTTTGCAGGGACTAGAGGCCCTGGTACACCATTCATATTCTCTCTCTCTCTCTCTCTCTCTCTCTCTCTCTCTCTCTCCACCTGTATCTCTCTCATAAATAAATAAAATATTTTTTAAAAAAGAGCAACAAAGAAATAAAAGTAGATAACACTAAATTTTAAAAGTTACTTAAGGGCTAGAGAGATAGCTTAGCAGTTAAGGCATTTGCCTGCAAAGCCAAAGGACCTAGGTTTTATGTCCCAGGACCTACATAAGCCAGATGCACAAGATGGTACATGTATCTTGTGTTCATTAACAATGACTGAAGGCCCTGGTGCACCCATTATTTCTCTCTACCCCTCTTTCTATCTCTCTCTCAAATGAATAAAAATATATATATATATATATATATATATATATATCTATCTATCTATATATATATATCTATCTATCTATATATACATGTATATATGTGTATATATACACACACACACACACACATATATATATATATTTGAAAAGTTGCTTAACCATAACCAACACTAGAGAATTTTCACATGTGAGTATGAAAATGAACAGAAGAACAAATACTTCATGTACACAGGTATCAATAGCTGCTACAATTTAGTAGAAAACTTTATTTAACTCTTGATTCTAAAACATTAATATTATACCTATAGCAATCACATGTTGACAATTTTCTATAATAATTCTCATTATATGTAACAGTCTTATCCCTGCCCAAACATGCATTAAGTACAGGACTATGCTCTAACATTTTCCATACACAAATCAATACCAGAAAATCCAACTATACCCTAACAGTTTTTTTACATAGGAGACATGAAACAATCCCATTCATATAAAAAATATACTTGTCAAAACTTTAGAATTCCAATTATTAAAGAAAACCAACAAATAGAATTGGGGAGAGAGAGCTCAGTGGATAAAATCCTCACTGCTCAAGCTGAGTACCTGAGTTGGATCCCCAGACCCCATGTTAAAACTAGAGGCTGTAGTGGACTCAGCACTGTGAGAGAGCATGGGAGGTGGGGATAGTATTTCCCAGAAGCTCTCAGTAAGCACAGCATAAAGAACAGCAGCACAATAAGATTGAGAGAAACTCTGCCTCAAGAGAAGTGAAATTACAAAGATCTGAAATTTGTCCTTTGACATCCAAATGCATACAGTGATATCTGCATGCCTGATTCATGTGCACATGCAGATGTACACACACATACACAAAACAATAAAATATACATGTTTTTTTAATTTAAAAAGGGAAACTGACTAATAAATGATGATGAGTTGGTGTGTTTTTACTAGACAACATCTATTTTATGGCTTCTTAATTCTTCCGAACATCTGATTGAAGGCTTCTTTGCATCAATGAACCAAAATATTTTACATTTCAGGCCATGGCAATCAGCTGTCTTAAGCTTTATAGAAAAACAAAGTCTCCTATTGAGGAGTGTTTTGTAGCTAGCAAAACTAGATGTGCTGCCAAGTCACATGTAGAGGCTATATGAGCTTAATCAACTCAGAAGAAACATAAAAATAAGCCTTACAGACCTCAGGATCCAAGATTAAGAAGGCCAAACATGCAAAATCTCTTCACCACAGAGAACCAATATAGTCATCATCACCAGATTCAGAAAGTTAAGATAAATAAAGGGCAGGTTAGGTTATTTGGCATTTGTGAGATCAAAAGAGCTGTGATTCCAGGAAGCAAACCGCCCCTGTGGGAGAGCTACATCTTCTACGTTTTCATGGACATCATCAAGTTAGTGCCATGTGAGGCCATATGGAAGTGTATCACCTTCTGGAATACTATATGAGGTGTGAGAAAGGAAATATTCAAGACAAAATGCCAGAAAGGGCTGATCAAGGAAATACAATCGGCTTATAGAAAATGCCTTTGAACAACTTCCAAAGACAAAGATCTTTACCCACTCTACACTCATTTTTCTCTTTCCTAGAGAAATAATTTTAAAGACAGAAAACTCAAGTGAGAATTAATCAAAGTCCACCTTCTACTTTAAAATTCCTGAATATTCATTTCACACAGGAGAAGAAACATGGAGGCAGTCACCATCTGACCCATTATACTTTAGGAAACTCATCATGATCTCCCTTTCCTAGGAATATAGTTGGCAGTAAACCACAGTTTTTTCATCTTTTTGTTCTTGCTTTTGATTTGATTTTGCACTCCCCAAACTACTGGAGGCAGGGAGGTACACAGCCTGAGCTTAAGACAGAAAACTTTACCTCTTAAGGTCCTTTGACAATTCTTCAAGTTCACAGCACATATTCTAAGACTTGATTATTTAGGATTAAAAGGTGCCCCCTCTGTATATGGCACTGTATTAAAGCAACACTAATGATAACAAGGGTGAAGATACCCCACATCTGATACCTTATACCTCACTTAAAGTGCTTTAATGACACTAATGGATGGAAGCATTCCTGTGAGTTCAAAGCCAGGTATTATCGTTTCCAGTCTACATAATAAAAAATAACAAAGAAAGGTTGAGTGACTTGACCAAGTGTCACTCACAATACAGTGATATTCTGATACCAATTAACAGACTGTGAGCCCCTGGAATGCCTAGAAGACCCCTACGTTCAACCTTCAGTAGAACCCAAATGAGAAGTGGCACTGGCTTCAAAACAGAAAACCACATCACCTTATTATCAGTGGACAAAGAAACCCCCAAATCATCAATGAATTTTTATGAAAACAACTTCCTTTCCTCACCATTGTTAAATCCACACCTTCAAATATTCCATTGGAAGGCTGGAGAGATGGCTTAGTGGTCTATATGGTTAAGGCACTTGCTTGCAAGCCAGAGGATCCAGATTCAATTCCCTAGGACCCAGGTAAGCCAGATTCACAAGGTGATGCATACGTCTGAGTTCATGTGCAGCGGCTGGAGGCCCTGGCACACCCATTCTCTTTCTTTTTCTTCTTCCCTCTCTTTCTACCTCCTTCTGTTTTCCTCTCAAATAAGCAAATAAAAATGAAAAAAATTTAAAACATTCTAATGGAAAATATCCTTGATATGATTTGAGTAATTTGATGTAAAGTTAGGGAACCAATAAAATGGTAAGCACTGGGGACAGAAAGGAGAATGAATCTAGGTTTGGAGTCTTCTGCCTATGGGGAGTGGAAGAAAAATACAAAGCCTGTTACTTCCAAGATAATACCTAACCTTCCTGCATCTGTTAATCATGACTAAAACACTCCCAGCAAATAACACTCAAGTACCATGTCACAGTGGGTGATACCATCATCTTTAAAATAAGGCCCAGTGTTGGGAAATGGCAGAGCTCTTATATACATTGGTCTTATTCATGTTTGTATCTGTAAATACCAGTCACTAAAGCAAAGGGGAAGAGTAAATTAACCCTAACATGAAGTCCCTTTATCATTGATTTATTTAAGTTACCAAGTATGTGATTAGAATTAAAGTAAAAACTGGGATTGGTTCCTAATAAAAGTTAACTTTGCTCTCTTTTCCACCCACACAAAAGTAATTCTGTTTAGAAACCTTTGGTTTTTTTGGGCTCCATCCCATTCTTGGGGGTGTGTGGCTCAGTCAATGCCAGTAATTGCTTCCATATAATACTGTGTTTTCAAACATGCCTGCACACTTACAGTGCTGCATAACATTTATGTTGCATTTAAAACTCTAACAAACACAGAGATTTTGTTTTCTGTGTTAACAAAGTCTATATGCAATGCACCAAATTGGATAGTTGGGAAATATGACTAATTTTTAATTTTTTGTCCTCCTGAACTTTTGATAATTAATCAGAAACACAAACTCACTCATCAACCTAAAACCTATGAGGAGAGACTATGAGTATATCTCCTGTCATGTATCCAGATTATTACTTAGGTCAGTATGCCAGGAATGGCACTGGCTAGTCATCATTTCACTTAGGGCAATTCCATTGGCCCTTTACAAGACTCAATATAACAAAAAAGAAAACTAATATAAATAACTATAGTTTATATCTCACTCCTCAAAATTATAAATAAAACATTTTACCTCATTTAATGCAGGAGTAGATATGTTGACATTGTATTAAACTGCTTACAGTAACTTTTTTCAAGGTAGGGTCTCACTCTAGCCCAGGCTGACCTGGAACTCAGTATGTAGTCTCAGGGTTGCCTCAAACTCATGATGATCCTCCTACCTCTACCCCCGACCTCCACTGCTGGGATTAAAGACGAGTATCATCACACCCTGTTTGCATGTATATAGCCCTTTTAAACAAGAAAATTCTTTCTTTACACTTTAAGTAAAAATACTTTCTAAGATTTTTTTCCATGTACTACAGCTTGAATCATAAATGTCCCTAAAAGACCACATGTTAAGTGCTTTCTGGTCAACCTGTAGTGCTGTAAGGAAGGAATAGGATTTAGTGAGAGAATGTGAGGTCGCTGGGGTTGGACCTTTGAAGGTGACACTGAAAGTCTAGTCTTTTTCTGTCTCTTTTTGCTTTTTGGCTCCATGATATGAACAAACCTCCTCTAGTATACAATGTGTACTATTTTACCATAGTCCCAAAGTAACAGAGCCAAATGACCCTGAACTGAAACCATTAGCCAAAATAAACCTTTAATCTTTCTAAGCTGATTGACTGAGGCATTTGTTAGCGTAACAAAAAGCTGGCTAACAGTATCTGAAATTGCTAAATTCACTATGCTTTGCACAGTTCAAAGATTTTGTAACCAGGCTAGTTTTGTCTCCTCCCCCCCCCCAAAAAAAAACCTTATATTCAATGAAGGAACTCAAAGTTACTCCTCCACCTACTCTCTCCTCCTCTCCCTTCCAAAAAAAAAAAAAAAAAAAAAAAAACACCTGACAAAGAAGGTGGCTGGAATATGAAGAGACAGGAAAAGAGAAGGAGGGAAAGGGAGTAGAAATGGAAGGGGAAGGAGAGGAAAAATGGAGGGAAGGCTGTCTGTGTCTTCAAAAAACATATGAAATCTACTTGGGTACGCTGATTTTTGGAAGGTGATATTTTCCATCTTGACTCTTTATTTAAAGAACTAACAACCATTTGGAGTTAGCAAGGGGATAAAAACAACTAAGGATCAGCTTTTAAATTATTCAAGATCTATCATACACAAATATTTGGTTATATCCTACATGAAAAAACGTGTTCCAGACCCTTTGGGAAGATCTTTGTCCCCAATAGGTCAAACACACACACTAAAAAGCACACAATAAACTGACAAATCTGAGGTAAAATCTTAAAGCAATTAGAGCAAGTTTCCTACTGTCACAATGTGATTTTGTAAATTCAAAATGTGATTTAATTTGATTCTGAAGAAGGGCCCTAGCATACAATCATAATTTGCTTAAAGTATACAAGAGAAAATTTAATGTAACATTGTACTGCAAAAACAACAACAAAAATCCCTGGGATGAATAAATGAAAAAAAATTGGGTTTTATACACACAAATGGTAACAAAATTAACACTATAAATCAGTTATTACATAATTAATATGTTAGTCAACATTTAAAATGCAGTAGTCCAACAACCTTCCAAAAGAAACTCTTGACTTCAGAAATAGCTCAGATACTGAAAAGTACAACCAGAGTCACTACCTGGCTCTTCCACACCTAAGTATTAAACACAACAAACTCTTATGGGAAAGGAACAGCTTTTTCTCCATGGGCTATAATCATTCATGGATGATGCCTTAATTAAAGCCAAGCAATGAAGCTTTGTATTAAGCATAGTGTGTTAAGTCAAAAAGCCTACTTTTTAGCACAACAAAGCACACTCATAATTTGTTAATGTGTCCTGTTAGGTCTACATATTAGCAAAGATGTAAACGGTATCACTTCTCAACCTTAAAAGTGAATTACTTCACTTTTTTGAGCTTTCTGTACCAACTTTAATGTTCTTTTAATGTAGTTTTTCCTATGTGATATATCATATTTATCTCTGTAGTGATCCATCACTATTTCCGTTAATTGAGGTTAATTTCTTTCAACTTGGGCGAAGGTGGGAGGGTTGAGGGGAATCCTCATTCCGCTGCTCGGAGCACGGAAGACATTCACAGCTGCCGATTTTTTAATCATGAAGCTTGATTTTCAGGCTGCTTAAATTCCTCAAATCCACCCCACTGCCCTCCAATCTGGACCTAAGTCAACAATCTACTGGGATGGGAACTCAGTTCCCACCCAGAACCACTAATGAAAAATTTCTATCTAACTAGAATCCCTCCAGCTGCAACCCAAGTCCTTTTGTTTATTTTCACTCAAATAGCTAACAGCTGGCACCACCTTCCATGTAAAATTATTTCATGTGTTTGGAAACAGTGATTAACTTGTACCTTGGTCTTTGCTTCTCCAGGCCACAAAAATCACTTCATTCCTCATATCTTTTAAACATTTTATACTTTTACCTCAGGGCTCAAGTCCTATTGGGAATTTGGAATCAAGTCACCAGACAGAAGTGGAATGTGTTAGAATAGTAAAAAAGGAAGGTTACTTTGCTCATCTTAAAAGTCAAGAGTGAGAGGTCTTTAGGGTAGACTCTCCCAAAGTGCTAGCTAGAGAGGCTCTTCTCACACAAATTTGCAGTGGCCAAAAAAAAAAAAAAAAACTGCCCCAGAAAGTTTTAAAAAATAAATATGGACCCAGCCAGAGATGAACAACATCACAGGTGTACATATGGAGCCTAGTAGTTTTACATGTCAGTGTTATAAAGAGACAAAAGCTAAGCAAACAGTTGATGTTGACATGCTGATAATTATCTGACTTGTTTAACACTGTTTACTTTGGCATCCCTATACAATATGTATTTTAGTCCCAAAGAAGTCCTGTATTTGCTTATTTGTTTGTTTGCTTGTCTATAGGGAAGATTAAACCCACAGCCTCCTCAGCACTGAGGCAATCCTTGAGGAATGTAGAAAAAGGTGGCATGCATCTCCAAGGTCAATTCAAAAAGCTAGGTCCTTTTTATTCACCTTGCACTGAAAATAACTATTCCACCAAATCTCAAGCACTCTACAAGTACTGGACACAGTAGTAGACATGCCATGAATATTACCTGAACTGAAAAATTGTAGTGTGAGGAGAAATCTTCGGGGTATGGTCATTCCTCTACAATGGAGAAAATAGGTGCCTCCCAAGACAAGGGAAAAAAAATATATAGCAACATGATAGGCTATAAGGATAGCACATGTTAAGAGATATGAGAAGACTCAAACTCAGCCAGTTAGGCCAGGAAGGATTTTCTAATAGGGCTGAGATTAATACTGAGCATAGAAATGATCACATAGGAAGTAGACTATCAGAATGCTGTGTGCTCTGGCAAAAAGTTCATATATTATCTACAAACAATGTAAAGCCAAAAGTGCTGTTTTATCTTTTTTAAAACATTAATTGTTGAGTTTCCAAGCATATCCAAATTTAAGTAGCTTTATAACACCTGGGAGCCCAGTTACCCAGGTTCAGCAGTTATGTGTTCATGGTCAGACTCATTCCACCAATGCACTTCCCCAAATTATCTTTACCTCTCTCTGCCTCTGGAAAAATTTTAATAAATTCCAGACATAGTATCACTTCACTAGTAAACACCTAAGTCTTTAAAGATCACATTGTATTTTAAAACTTAAGAAGTGACACAATCCAAACTGTGTTTTTATTATTACTAACTCAGAAGTGATAGAAAGGACTGGTAAGGTGATTTAAGCCAGGAAGTTAGTAAAAAGTCTGTAACAGGGCTAGAGAGATGGCTTAGCAGTTAAGGCTCTTGCTTGAGAAGCCTAAGAACCCATGTTCCACTCCCTAGACCCCATGTAATCTAAATGCTCAAAGTTGTACATATGCACAAGGTGGCTAGAGGCCATGACACACCAATATTTTCTCTCTCTCTCTCTCTCTCTCACATGCATTGCACTCTCTCATAAAATAGGCCAATCTGGGGCTGGAGAGATGGCTTAGTGAATAAGCACTTGCCTGTGAAGCCTAAGGACCCCGGTTCGAGGCTCGACTCCCCAGGACCCACGTTAGCCAGATGCACAAGGGGGCGCATGTGTCTGGAGTTCGTTTGCAGTGGCTGGAGGCCCTGGCGTGCCCATTCTCTCTCCCTCTCCCTTTCTGCCTCTTTCTGTCCCTCTCTGTCTCTCTCAAATAAATAAACAAAAATAACAACAACAACAAAAAAAAAAATAGGCCAATCTGCTGGGCTTGCCTCAGATTAAAAAAAAAAAAAAATCTATACCAGGTGGTAGCAATGAAGGTGGGTAAATAATTAGAGATGCCAAGGAATCTATTGCATAAGAGATCTTCCTACTACTCAGGCCTCCTTCCACTAAAAAGTGGAAAGTATTTGCAAGGAATAGAGGCTGACATGTTTGAATGCAAACAATGAAGAATTTTAACAAGAAACAGCAATATGTGCTTAGTTTTGAATGTATCTAGTTTAATAGGCCATCTGAAAATGTAGCTAGAATAAGTAAAAATGATAAGCAAAGAGATGAAAGCAAAGAATGAGTCAATCCAGAGAAAAAGAAAGAAAACAATCACTATAATATAGCACACATTTGAAAGTAGGTATGTGCTTAAGATGGACACTAGGTGGTTGGAGAAGCAGCCTAGTTCAAGAAATGAAATAATTCCCTATGCAAACAACTACAGTATTGAAATAAACCCTTTAAAATAAAATTTATTAAATTATGGGTATGACTTAAAGCAGAAAAGACTGAGTTATAATATGAAGGAGGTGTTAAATTGGGCTCATAATTCAGAGAAAGGCCAAAAGCAAAACAGAAAAAAACTAAGAAACAAAACCTGCACAATCACAGGAAAAATTGAGAAGGAAGGACAAGCTAATCTCTACCTTGCAGACTCATGAAATGGGTCCATTGGTGAAATCCTCTGTATCTGAGCAATACAAGAGAGCTTTCTTGAAGCATCAGTGGGGCCATGGAAAGTCTATGACCAACTAAGTCCACAACTTAAGCTTGAAATCAAAGTTAATGCTATCTTCATGTCTACATAAAAGTGTAGACATGAAGCACAAAACTAAGTAACTGTGGTAACTTCATCTGGACATGGGCACAGGTATGCAGTCCTCCCAAGGACAGGGCAGTTTGTCGGTGTCACTGACATAATGGAGGCCTTACCACAGTCCTGGCATAAACCAGGTGTCCAAAAAGCAACATTTTTTCAGAGATAACATCTTCTCTTACTTTTAACACCAGGTTGACAAAGAGGAATCATTATCCACTTGGCTGGTAGCAGAGATATCACTCATTCAAGAAAGACTAATGCAGTCACCTAAGAGCAGGGCAGGGGATGAGCCCCAAAAATTTTAGAAGTAATTGTTGTGCAGACATGAAAGCCATGGAAAACATGAGTGAGGCTCAGTAAGACCATAGGTTAGGGGGTATGATGTCAAAGAATAGCTACAAACTTGAACTTGGGAAAGAGATCAGACCTCCATCTGAAAGCCAGTGCCACCTGGCCCTTGCCCCCGTCCCAGTTTCCTCAACTGAAAGCCAGAAAAACTAAACCTAATTCACCAGATGAAGGCAAAGATTAGATAGAGTCAGACTTCTTTTCATACAATAAGCATCTGATAGTAAGATTGTCACCAATTATGAAATTCATATTGGTGTACATTTACAGATCCCTGAGAAAACCCTGTGATGTGCCAAGTACCCTATAAAGCTTTCTCTCAGTAAGTACTGTACTATCTGAAAAGTTCTATAGGAAAGTAGGAAACTAGAACCTTCAGTAACATACACAGAACCTGGAAATGGGGGCTGCAGGGGATGTATGCCTATAGTCCTTGAAGTCATTCAGTGAATTAGCTGACCCTGAATGAATGTGTGTGCATGCACATGTGCATGCCAGGGTCTCTTGCTTCTGTAAACAAATGCCACAGGTATGCACTACTCTGTATCTGGCTTTCTGTGGGTACTATGGAATTGAACCTGAGCCAGCAGGCATTGCAAGTAAGGGCTTTTACCTACTAAGCAATCACTCCTGCCACAAGGATGCTTTATAAAATATCCACTGTTATCAAATGTTTTTTTCCAAATCGTAACTAGTAAATGACATGAACAACTCTAAAAGAACGTAGTCTTATGACTTAAAAATCTAACTGTGGAGGAAGACCTGTAATGGGAAAGGAGCCAAGATAGAAATGTTCCACAGGAATCCTCAACTACCTCTGAGAAACTAGTCCTCAGTGAGCATGGTGGCTCTTATCCCAGAGGCTATTTACTTGAGAAGTTCCACATCTAAGAATTCATCGCATTTTCCAAATATCATCCCAGTTCTCTCAAGAGCTTCTTTCTTAGTAGGTGACTTAATCTGGAGAGGAATGTGCTGCATCTGTCCTCAGGCCCAGAGGTGGCATTGAGTCTAACAGGTATGAAAAATGGTATCAATTTGGAGTCTGATAGAACTATAGTTCTCTATCCTTAAAACAAGGTTTTCAACACAAGTTACTTTAGAAACAATAAATCTTTCAACATACTGTGTAAAACAATGTGCTCCCAGGTATAAGAGATCAAAACTGAAATCTTAATATCTGCCATTCCGGAAGTTCATTAAATACTGCTATATGGCACCCAAGGTTTAGTTTTAAAGTGCGTGTTCATTTTGTCCAAGCAACAGCTACAAATATAAGTAGACTATGTGTCGCAGTCAGGTTGACAGTCAGCAAAAAAGGGAAGACATTTACAGATTTTAAAAGCCCACCAACAGCAATACATGAACTATAATGACAAGACAAAGGCTTACTTCAAAGGATATTCAGTATGGTAAAAGGGTCACTATTCACAGTTACATTCCTACTGTGGGGTATTTTTCACATGAAAGAATGTATTTAACACTTCAATTTTCCCTAGAAATTTATCTTTTGCTAAATTACAAATGAATTTACAAATATTGAGGATTTTAAGTGTTTACCTTTCACCCAAATCTTCTATTAACAGGCAACATTTTCCATCATGAAAATATTTTAGCCAGTACAGTTTTAGGATAAAGTAGCATCTTTGTCCTTGGGGGCTGGGGCAGGGAGGATGGTAGGGACTAGAAATGTAAAAAGAATGTTTAAATCCCTGTTGTATTATCTACAGATGTAAGTGAATAATAACTAATATGACTGCAGCCTCTGCCTTAATCTTAAAACAAATGATAGTATTCAAATATAATATTTCACACATGCAGACTGATAACAGGTTTCTCCATTCTTTATTTCTTGAAGATTCTGTGGATGACACAATAGAAAGTACAATGTATTTAATGAAAGGTTTCCAGGCTGATTTCCCTACAGGTTATTTTCTTTCTTTTCTCTGGAACCCACACACGGGGTATACTGCAGGGACCAAGGGTGTATATAAAAATAAACTATGAGCCAGTATCAGAGCTGATACCCTTCTCCTACAGGGGCAAGTGAATTATTAGATCTGTGTCATGAGTATTTTTTTTTAATATGCCATTGTTCCCACTTGAGCACATTAAATTTTCCATATCCACTTTTAAACCAATATAACCTTTTTTTCCTTGTTCATAATGTTCATGCTGTGCATTAGTAAGGAGAAAAATCCAATAGCTAGAGTCATCATATAGTAGTTATATGTAAAGCTTAGCAGATGAACACTTTCTGCATCCTCCCCCTTGTTGAACAGACACTATATAGAGTGTGCTGAAACCCTAGGGGAGTGGAATTATACCTCCTGGGAAACTGTACTAATATTTTTTTTTCTTTTATGATTGATCACAAATCCATTTTGAACATTACAAATTTTTAAAGTTTATTGTAACTCAGGTTCAATGTCTTCTAGCCCAACAAATTGAAGGTGTTGGAATCTTTTGGTCTGGAAGATGTGTTTGCCAATTATTTTTGCACTAGTGCACATAAACAGAGAAGACTGGATCTTAGGTATGAGTTATACATTCCTGTACAAAATAATTGTATATTCTATGAAGACTGATTCTTTTTCTGGAGAAATATACAACAACACAAGGGAAATCTTGTACAAGGCAGCATAACTGAAGTGGCAAGATACAATATTAGAGAAACAGAGCTACTTTCATTACTGTGATGCTGTGTGTCAGAATGTCTCTCCTTAATGAACCTGTTTGCAATAAGACTCTGGGTGCAAAGAGGCTATTTAGAGAGACTATTGTGTCTATAGCGAGTCCTTCAAATATCTTCCCACCATTAGACATGCCACATTGACCAATTCTGTCCTGATTGCTGTTCTTTTTACTATCAGGGGACATTCTTGCCCAGACAGACGGATGGATCAGACACTGCAGTTCATAAAATGTTTACACTGTACACACACACACACACACACACACACACACACACACACACACACTGGCACAATCTACTGAGCTCTGGATCACACAGTGAGTTGAACGTGGAATGTGGCAGTGCCATATGAAGGCTTAAGACTTTCCATTATCAATGAAAGGATTTAGGTTCACCATGTCTGTCTGTCACTCTCAACTAAAAGCCTTCCACCTATCACCTTACTTTTGGAATATACACCCATGTCCATTTTTCAAGAGGGAACACTTTGGGAAAGTGGTTTCTGTGTCATACCATTTCCTTATTCTCTTGAGATTTCACTTCTGATTGCTGACAGGAGAAGAGAGATATACATGCAATACCATCAAAAAACAGGTTAAGGGGCAGTGCAATAAAAAAAAGCTATAGTCCAAAAGATTTCCTAAAAAGACTTTAAATTCCAACTGACTGTGACAGCCTCTGTGAATAAGGGATTGTCTCTATAATAAATGAAGCACCTGCTGTTAAAGCAGCAGCCTTTGTACCAAGTCTAAATATGAGAGTCAGAGATGCTTGAAGGAAACTTACTGCTCATCTCACTCCGTGTATGTTCTTATCAGCTGCAGCCTTACTTCAGCCTCACCTTTTTACACATCTGCATAGCAAACAATTAGCCACAAAAGCCATTTTCCTCATGTGCATTTACTAACACTATATCCTTTCTATTCAAACACAAATAATATGCCTGCCAGCCATCTGCAGGCTTTATATGCTAACCCCTCAGCTGTCAAATAGAATTTCAAACCCAAAGGTCCAAATTGCCAGTACACTAATAAGTACAATGACTACTAGTTCAATTTGTTAAGGAACTTAAACTGCACACTGAACTGAACCTGAATCCATGAACCAAATTCATCTAATAAAACTTCTGATTCCCACTGTCTTAAAATGTTTCTCTTACCTCTTTTTTAAATATTTTATTTATGTATTTGAGAAAGAGAGAGTGAGAGAAAGAGAGAGAATGGGCATGCCAGGACCTCTAGCCACTGCAAACGAACTCCAGACTCATACACCACTTTGGGCATCTCTCTTATGTGGGTATTGAGTAATCAAACCTAGGTCCAGGCTTCATCAACAAATGTCTTAAACACTGAGAGATCTCTCCAGCCCTCTGTCCCCTCTTTTTTTTATTCTGGGTTCAGGTTTATATTCTAGCAAATCTGACATATAGATAATTATCTGCTCAATAGCTCTGAGTTCCAATACCATCTAGACAACCTATAATTTTAACATTTGTTTCTTCACTCATGTTTTAAAACCACACTGTGATAAAAATTTAAAATAATGCCACATTAAAACTATTTTGAGGTCGGGCGTGGTGGCGCATGCCTTTAATCCCAGCACTCAGGAGGCAGAGGCAGGAGGATCGCCATGAGTTCAAGGCCACCCTGAGACTACATGGTGAATTACAGGTCAACATAAGTTAGAGTGAGATCCTACCTCAAACAACAAAACAAACAAAGAAAAAAGACAACGAAAAACTATTTTGAATGTTTACTAAAAACATTTGAGGTATTTTTAATTGAGATATCTATAAATATGGTGACAATTGAAATGTGCTGAATCTCTAAAAGAGTACAGTCTGCCGGAGCAGGGGAAATCATTCTTTTCCTTCAAGAAAAACAAGAGTATAAGAAATTTAAGGAAGCTTATCTTGGGTGGAAAAATTCAAGATGTTCAAGTTGGCTTTGGACACCTTGCTTAACAGTCTTCAGCACAAGAGTAGCCTTGCTATATTTTGCTTAAAATAAAGAGCTTGTATTTTTCAAAAAGAAGTGTAAAAGGCCTGAGATAGCTAGAATTCAACTCACCAGCATCCATGTAAAAACCTAGGCATGGTCACACAAATCTGTAACCCCAGTCCTGGGGGTTGGACACAGTGACCAGAGAATGACTGCGGCTCACTGACCAAGTACTGCAGCCTCAGACTGAGGGAGAAATGCCATCTCAAGGATGTATGCAGATGAGCAGTAATGGACACATGAAGTTCTTCTCTGGCCTCTGCCCCCCACATACAGAGCACCTACCTTCACACACACAAGGATACACCACACCACAAATCATATATACACACTCACAGAGGGGGGAAAAAGAAAATTCTCAGGCCAATAGCATAGAATTATGGAAACAAATATGAAGGTATGTTCTAGCAATCTGTGATGAAACAATATGGGTAAGAAACGAAGACATAGCTCAGTGCTAAAGTACTTGTGCAGCATGTGCTGAATTTGAGCCCTGGCACCCAACCAAAAAGAAATATATATTTTAGTGATTCTCATACATGCTCAAGTTTTAAAAACATGGCTACAGAATACATACCATGATTTGTTTAATTATGTATTAAAAGTATTTTGGATGGCTAATACATCTTAAAGATAATAATCAACTGAGGCTAGAGAGACCCACTAGGAACCTGAGTTTCATCCCTAGTACACAGATGAAATTCTGGGTGTGATGTCAGACACCAGTAATGCCAGCACTGGGGAGGTGAAGACAGGCAGATCCCCTAGGGCTTGCAAACTAGCTAGTCCATGAGTCCATGAGCTCTAGGTTCAGTTGAGAGTCCTTACATAAAAGGATAAAGTAAGCTGGGCATGATGGTGCCCGCCCTTAATCCCAGCACTCCACTCAGGAGGCAGAGGTAGAAGTGCCATGAGTTCAAGGCCACCCTGAGACTACATAGTGAATTCCAGGTCAGCCTGAGCTAGTGTGAGAGCCTACCTTGAAACAACAACAACAAAAAGATAAAGTAAAAGCATGACTGTGCTTCCTCAGTCACCCAATATAAACCTATGGTCTCCATGTACACACATATGAACATACATATATACATGTACTTCACACATACAAAAAATTAAATAAAGATAGAATCAACTGGCAAAAAGCAAAAGCAATAAAAATAACTAACTAAATAAATAAACAGACACAGAAAGAAAAACAATGGTTAATTCAAAAACACTTTAGAAATATTCAAATTTAGATCAATAGATAACTTTACAACTGTCCCTTAATTATATTAAGCAATACAAACCAATCCATCCATTCAATTGAAAGAAAGAAAATACAAATAATGAAGCACTTAATTGCAAGTTTGAAATGATGTGATAGAAAGCGCAATAGAAATGCATTACTGAAGTTAGTCATGGAAACCAAGACCAATGGAAAGAACCCTCAGCCAAAATGAGAGAGGAATCATGACAGGCAACAGTTCAGACTACTATTGTTTAGTTAAATGGGTATGTTGTACCCATCAAGTTGTCCTCTAAGTATTTATAGTGTATGCCTATAGATTAGTGCTGTACTTACCTTTGGTCAGAGAAGTTTGTTTTCACAGATGGTAGTAACTAATGAGGACACTCAAAACTGCTGAGAATTAATAACTTTAATTTTTAAAAAAAGTTTTATTTATTTGAGAGAGTCAGAGAGAGAGGGAGAGAGACAGAGAGAGAGAGAGACTGGGCGTGCCAGGGCCTCCAGCCACTGCAAGCAAACTACAGACGCATGTGCTACCTTGCACATCTGGAGTACATGGGTCCTGGGGAATTGAACCTGGGTCCTTTGGCTTTGATGGTAAACGCCTTAACCGTTAGGCCATCCCTCAAGCCCAGAATCAGTAACTTTGGAGTACTCAGTGAGAAATATCTCTATCATATCCTCCAAGGCTCAGAGAACTTTGTAGAACTGGGGTACAAGAATGTAAGCACCAGAAGACGGGAGGACTGCTTTGAAACTCTGTCTTCCAGACATGAAGTAGATGTTGTAACAGTCATTACCTACATAATTGTGAGCCCATCAACATTTCATCTTGGTTGGATGAGGGGAGAAAAGAGATATCAAAATAGAAGAGGGACTAGTTTTTAATCTAGAAAGAAAGGATTCAGTGGAAGGGGCACCAGGGAAGAGGACAAATGAAGATAAAGAAGGGGATGATCTAAATACATTATGTACATAATATGAAAACTGTCAGTAATTTTTAAATAAAAATATAATACTGAAGGTCTGTGGAGATGACCCAGATGGTGAAAGTGCTTTCTGTACAAGCATAGTACTGTGATCATAATGATCACTGGAGCTCACTAGTGAAGTAGTATAACCAAAGAATGGCATGAGCTCCAGGTTCATTGGGAGACCTTATATGAAGAAAATAAAACCAGCAGAGAAGCAGCATGTGGCAGATAAAGATAAAATGAAGAGTCCTTGGAATAAACAGTATAATCAGATTATACACAAGTTTGGGGGGATATTTAGGTAATGAAATGTTAAAGATTTGTCTCTAATCACATCTTTAGCACACAGATATGCTAAAATGACTGGAGTCCAGAGAGGACACTAGGAAAATGACGTAAATAGCACACCAAAATTTACTTGTACTTATGAGTTAAAATAAAGTGTTATTCAGAAATGTTCAGAGCTGTCTTTATGGTTGGATTTTCCTATTACACATCAAATTTTACTGCATTTAATTTTAATAAATATGGGAAGCCTACAAAAAGAAAAAAAGTCTCTGCAAAGGTAAATGGAAGTAAGAGAATGAAAAGATTAGAAAACTACCAGAGTAAGAGTAAAAGTTAAGGGATTAAAGAAGAAAAAGTAAAATATGCCACCACTGAGATTAAGATTACAAAAGACGAACAAGATAAGAGAAGCAAGTTTAAACTGTATTTGGCACTAAACCTTAAGTAAATTAGTTCACGAGAACTATTAGAGGTTAAAGGCAGAACAGAATCACTTAACTACAAAATGAAGCACTATCTGGGGCTATTTGGGGTATAGTTCAGTGGTAGAGTACACAGTTAGGAGGAAGGAGGTACTGGGTTACAGCTCCAGCACTTAAAAAAATGTGAGTCATCATTTATAATTCTAAAAGTTGGTTACAATTTGAAAATCTCTTTAAGGAGGTCTGATGACTGCACTAGTAACCCCATCAACGGAAATATGCGAGTCTAGAAACAAGTCTAATAGATCGACAACATTTGTCCCTAGAAAACAACTACATTGGCTTGTGGGGAAGAAGAAACTAAACAAGTACATAGCATAATGCAATTTGTGTTTCAAAAGCCCTAATGTATATATACATGGTAAAGAAACTAAAAATATGAAGGGCATAGCAGGTGACTGGACTATAGCTAAATTTTCATTTATGCTTCAGACTTCTCTGCCTTCAGGATTTTCTTGCTTTATAAACAATTTCTTTAACAATGAGGAAATCATAATAATACACCAACACAATGGTGGAGATGGAACCCATAGGCTTTTACACTCTACCACTGAGCAACACCACCAGCCCATAAATGCTTTGCTTAAGGCAATAAATGATTTTTCTCTGTTAGGAGTAATCTCAGGAAGTATCTGCCAGGCAAAGATATTAGGGAAAATTACAGACTTCATGAAAACAGTATTTTGAGAAAAAGACAGACTATGTAATAAAGGACACAAAATTCTAATCAAGAAAATATGATTATGTATTGTCATAATATATAAATTACTTTTCATTAAAAAGTGAAAAAGTTATTATCAAGCTGTCATAAGTTCCTCATTATAAATAATAACCCAATAAAAAATAGAAAAGGCAGTTTACTAAACACACATAATGTGTCATACATTTTTGCATACCATCTTTCATTTACATGTATCATATCTTTTTTGCTGATAAAAGATTCAAAGGACACAAGTATAATTCTGATATTTGGTAGACTTCTGTGCTCTTTGATGCATGACAAGGTTACTAGCCTTTCAGGCCTAATTATTTCCTAGTTCCAAAGAGATCCCTATCTTATAGTTCTTGAAGTGGTTTAAGTGGAAGTTATGGACATCCAAGCAACTTCACAAATGACTTGAATTTTTTCACATGTATCTGCGTGTGAAGTATGTGTGCCTATGTATGTGGGCATATGTGTGGGGGCACACATGCAAGTGTACATGTATGCATGTAGGGGATAGACATTGACGCTAGGTGTCTACCTCATTATCCAACTTACTCTTTCAATGAACCTAAAATCACCAATTTTGCTAGATTAGCTAGCCAGAAGTCCTAGAGATTCTCTGTCTCCACCTTACATGGGCTCAGGGATCTGAACTCAAGTCCTCATGCTGTGTAGCATCTCACCAGCATACAAGGGTATTTTACAGAATGTCCCTTTGCCTGGTTTGGGAGAAGGTAGCAGTAATGCAATCATCAAAACATGTCATGTCAGGTGTGGCAGTCTACCCAGGAGATCTCAGCACCCAGGAGTCAGACAGGAGGAAGAAGAGTTCGAGACCAGGGTTGGCTATAGAATAAGATATGAAGAACAGTATTTAAAATACTGAAATACGGTTGACCAGATCTAGTGTCTGACTCCTCTTAACTCCGACCACCAGATGAAGTATATCTAAACATGTGCACATGTACCTTCAATGTCAACAAGCTCTGAAAGCATCTCCAATTTGAAGGCTTAAAACTGAAATTCTTCCTGAGTCTGCTTTTATAATGTGTACCTACATAAATTCATTTAGATATTTTACAAACAAAATAAATGAATAAACAAAATATGGTATAATCATATAATATTAGGCAAAACAGGGAACAAATTACTGGTGTAATATAAGGATTCTTGTATTTTTTTATGCTTACAATTCTGCTACATAATCATAATCATGGGCAACCCCCCAAAATACTGCCTGAAACACTCCAACTTGAATTCAAGACTATTCTGTGTTATGAACTGCAATGTTTTTACTACATGTACGAAGTCTTCTGCTCTTATAAAAACAGTGAAACCAATAAAAATAACAAGTGGTGAATTGCATGGCATATGGATTATATCTCAACAGAACTTTTCCAATAAAGTAATTTATTTTTCATATATTTATTAAGCATCTATGATACATTAGAAACTAAACTAGCCACAAAATGAACTGATGAAGACAATATGACTCAGCCTTAGAAGAGCACCAGATGGTTCCTGGTGTTGAATCTCTACCTGTTTCTGTCAGAACCACCTCTTATGGCACCTTTAAAAACTATGCTTACCTAAGAAACAATTCCATTTTTATTTTGATTCTTAACTCCACCAATTTCTACTCTTCCACATATATTCCACATCACTAAGAAAATGCTTCCTTAGTTATGTATGTAATGGAGAGATATAATTCTTTTATTTAAAAAAGGTCCCAGATAAAAGCTTTTAGAGAAATGCAGGCACTGTTTTTAAAATAGTGTAATTAATCTTACTATTTTATTAACGTAGAACAATACTAGCATCCACCTTCAGTTTCATGGTCAACCATAAAACATCTAAGTCATGTTATGGTTTATTTATCCAGATATAATGGAGATTCATTTACAAATTTGTTCCACAAGAAGGTAGCCCAGAGAAAATTGGCCTAAAATGCCAAATTCAAACTTTCTAGCAATAAATTAGCATTTCTGTATTAGAGGCAAAGAAAATCAACAGTACATTTATCATATGCTCATCAAGTAAAATATAGGGGTTTTTTTCTGGTCGGAAGTGAGAGTTGTAGTTATATGGATTCTACTTGCCTAAGGTTTTAACATAGTAGTTAAAATCCTGTGCCAAGTTCTCTATTAACTCTGGTTTATTTTGTTTTGTTTTGTTTTTAAGACAATGCTATTCCTTTGCCTAGAATATTCTTAGCCACTTTTCTAAAGCCTACAGAATATTCTTAGCCACTTTTCTAAAGCCTACACCTGGCCAACTGAAGGATATTGAGGCAAGGCTGTTACTTACCTCAGGAAGTCATTGGACAATATATTCTGTGCAAGTTAAACTCTGGCAATAGGGCTCCACAGTATGTGCAGCTGAGGTTGCATGTACTTTCACAGCTATTCCCTCTGCCACATTCAAAGTTCCTCTGAGGGTAAGAAATGTTTGTTTTATCTACCACGGTCATTCCTGGCACACAGCATAAACGTGATAGTTTGTTGTTGTTGTCGTTGTTTTATGGTGCTGGAAATCCAAGCCAGGGCCTTGTTCTACCACGGAGTTGCACTTAACCCCTGACCAATATTTTTCAAATAACTTGTAAATAAATGGATGAGTAAGTAAGTAAATGGTCCACCTCAGAAACCAAAAAATGCCTACTTCTTAGAAACATTTACTTTGAAGTAAACCAGAGGTGTGTTTCATGTAATAAAAACCATCAGAGTATAATCACTCCAAGTACCTTAAGCAAAGTCAGGTCTTAGTTTGCTCCTGTATTCAGAGTTCAAAAAATCTGAAAGTATGATTGTAGTAGAAAGTTAAATATATCCAGTAACAGGGTACTAAATATGTTAATGTTTTAAACATACAACTTGCAAATAAACAGAAGTAAGATGCAATTAAGGGAGTCAATTAAAATAGAATTATACCACATTTCCTAAATTTGGGTGGTTCCCAAAAATCAAGTTCAGATGTTGCTTTTATTCATAAGCTTTGAGAAGGTAAATAAAACATTCTACACACTTTTCACCATAAATCTTAACTTACCATTCAAATTTAATGTAAACACAAACAAAACTCTAAAACCTTCTCCAGGCACACAAATACTCAGACAACCAAAAATCTGATTTCCAGGGTAGTTTTACTTTACAAGTACAGTATTTATGCTTAAGAGATAAATTATGCAAATCATAATGGCTTATGTTTGTGTCACATCTAAGCTTCCACTTATGCATCCTCCATAATTCACTATACAAATGTACCCAAAGATGAGGCTGATTAATGAAGCAATTGTACTATTTAGGGCAGCTTTCATATTGGTTTACTCTCACATGTATTTGAGAAAAGGTTTAAACAGCACACTGCTTCAAATTACTTACTCAGCACTTGATCACAGTATCTAAGCAGGAACTCAAATTAAAAATTAATCCACAAATTAAGCTTCTTATTTAGTTAAACCACTACTACAGTCACCTTCCTTCCACATTATCTAAAAATGTTAAATTATTTCAAACATCAGTCATATTTAAATTAGAGGAATCTTAGATGTAAATCAAATTAGCCAAAAATATATTGATAAGTTTTCCAAGTATAAATTTTAAAATTTATAAGAACTTAAAATGAATATATACAGACACCAGAAGGTGTTTTAATATAATTGAATTTTTCAGTGAATAGTGGTACCTCAACTAATAGTAAAAATACTGTATGATTTTTTTTTCTAGTGAAATTGGAAAAAAATTCATACTTTGGGGTAATTTAATCCTAAAAATCACACTTTGGATATGAAAGCAAAACCTCACTCAAATACACAAGTGTTGTTCTCAGTCCACAAGACTACACACTGTACTATTCTAGCATGGGCAATTAGGGAGGATAGTCCTAGGCTAGAGTTGTTTTCAGCATAAACAAACCATTGGGTTCCAGTACATTGGATGGGACCCTAAGGTCTGCACTGGTTGAGTATTCCCTTTTAACTGAGTACTTGGGCATCTACAACTACTGAAAATAAATAAGACAAAATACTTCTGGAAACTTTATTATGCTTTATTTTTATTTCAGACTTTATTTCATATTGAAAGCTATACTCCAACTTGCTATATGTAGCCAAAATGGCCTTGAACATTTGATCCTCTTGCCTCCTCCTCCCCAGCACTTGGGATTACAGGCATGCACCACCATGCCCTGGTTATGCAGCACTAAAGATTAAACCCAGGGTTTGGTACATGCTAGATAAGTACTTTACCAAATTAACTACATCCCCTGCCCCTATAGAGAATGTGTAAATCTAGATTTTAAAAAAAATTGTTATTTATTTATGACTGACAATAGGAACACTAGGGCCGCTAGCCACAGAAACCAAACTCTAGACACATATGCTACCTCGTGCATCTGGCTTACATGAGTACTAGAGAATTGAACTTGAGTCCTTAGGCTTTGCAGGCAAGTGCCTTAACTGCTAAGCCATCTCTCCATCCCCATAAATCTAGTTTTAATGGCACTACATAAATGTGCAAATAACTGTGACAACAGACAAAGTAATAAGGATCTTAGGAAAAGTAATGTAAGCTGGGCATGGTGGTGCATGTCTTTAATCCCCGCACTCAGGAGGCAGAGGTAGGAGGACTGCAGTGAGTTCGAAGCCATACTGAGACTACATAGTGAATTCCAGGTCAGCCTGAGCTAGAGTGAAACCCTACCTCAAAAAAAAAAAAAGTAAAATACAAGTCATTCTTGGGAAAAAATATGGCTAAGACACAATATTGGAAAATGTCAAGCCGAGGTAGGCATGGACAGGTAAAGCTGGCCCACATTCAGAGAGGACTTGGAACACATAGCTATGGGATTATGACTGACCAAAGTTCACAGTAGACTGAATTTTTGGAATGATCAATGATAATATCAAACATGTTTTTTAAAGCCTCCAATTCCATGCTGGAGAGATGGCTTAATGGTTAAGGTGCTTTCCTGTGAAGCTTAAGAACTCATGTTCAAATCTCCAGGTCCCACATAAGCCAGACACACAGTGATGCAAGTGTGCAATGTAGCACATGTGAACAAAGGGACACACATGTCTGAAATTTGTTCAAGCAGCTCAATGCCCTGGCATGCCTGTTCTCTCTTTCTCAAAATAAATAAATAATAAAAGGCTTTTGATTCCAAGAGATGGACTATTCTGGTAAGAACTTGATGGTGATGTGACCAGTTACTACTACAACAAGCCTAGAGAAGAGCACTAAGAATGAAAAGGAATCAAAGTACGATATAATTTCACGGATAAGCCAATCCCCGCCCTCCAACCTACAACAATCAAATCATAATGAAAGTGCTTTGGTTCATCTTTTAAAAAGAGGAGCAGTTCCAAGGGACAGTGAAAACTAAAACAACTTGTTATAGGTTTTTTTCTGAATTACAGGAGTGAGAGAAAAAAGGTTTACTGGGACATTAGAAGAAAGATGGTCACTTAGGGCTGGAGAGATGGCTTAGTGGATAAGCACTTGCCTGTGAAGCCTAAGGACCTCGGTTCAAGGCTCAACTCCCCAGGACCCACGTTAGCCAGATGCACAAGGGGGCGAATGCATCTGGAATTCGTTTGCAGTGGCTGGAGGCCCTGGCACGCCCATTCTCTCTCCCTCTCTCTATCTGCCTCTTTCTCTGTCTGTTGCTCTCAAATAAATAAATAAAAATATTTTTTTTTAAAAAAAAAGATGGTCACTTATAACAGCTGAGCAACAGTACCCATCTTTAGAAAAGAAATGTGCTCTTACTTCAGTGGAAACAATAGAGCTGTAGGCTTACTGTGAAGAAGCCATCTCCCTCACGAATACATTGATTTGTGTCCACACATCAGCTCCAGCTGCAATGAGAGTAGACGTCCTTCATGTGTGTCCCACTGGCAGAAGATCATGTCAGGATCTTCACCTCCTGTTTGATAGAGGCTAAGAGGCTGTTCCATATTTCACAAAGGCCAGAATTATAAGAAATCATACCACAACTGGAAGGAATTAGGCTACAGAATAAATTGTGTCAGGTGACTACTTATGAAGGCAAGGAGTTCTGTGGAAATGGCTTAGTGCTGTAGCTTTTGAGGGCACAATGTTAAGCTTAGATTTAACCTTATGGATAAGAAATAGTGATGAAGGAACGCACTGTTCTACCCATATTTAGGTGGTGGTTCATTCATTTTTGTGGAAAGTATGTTTTAATGAGGTCATGAAACTGTATCAGGATAGGAGAATTCTGACTTGATTGATATTGTCTGTCTCTGACATAGAAGGTAAAGACTTTTGGAGTGATGGGAAGTATAGCTTCCCTTCAAAAAAGAATTTTCAGAAAAGCAGATCCACCACATAAATACCTGTACATAGCAGCTGCTATCATGGACAAAATATAAAATGTATTAACAATTGGAGGCACAGATTGCATTCCGTCCTTAAGATGGCTTCATAAGATGTATTCTCTTTCTCTTACAGGTAGGAAACTGAGAAACAGAGAGATCAATTAACTAACTCACTCAGATAGCTAGCCCTAGCGTAGCAGGTATTAAACCCCAGGCAATATGCCTCCAAAACCCATACTCTTTTGTGAATACTGTGCTGCCTTGAAGAGTCCTAGAATGTCAGTGCCAGGAGGAATCCTGAAAATTCATTTTCCTGATCTTCATTATACACAGTGAAGTCTTGAGAAGATTTCAATGCCAGGCTCAAGATTACAGACAGTTATAGAGGGAGAACTACATCCTTTGTGCCCACAGCTCTGGCCACTCTGGGAAGTTTTGTATCTTTGCTCACTTGTCAGAGTCCTGTCAGGAAAGAAATGTTGCTGACCTAGTAAGACTGGCAGAATTGATGTTTAATTCTATCCTTTCCCTTGGTTTCAACCCTCTCTTGTCTGGGAATGTGTTAATTTGCCTTCCTCCTGTCCCCTTTGCCATTTATTCTTCCCAAGGGAGACTAGAATCACCATCACTCCTCTCTAGCCTGTCCTCTTCAATCATTTATTGTCCCATCATTTCTCCTGATAGTGTCTTTCCACTTGCAGGCATGGGAGGAGAGAAGCTGCCTCACTGCTGAATGGAGTGGCATTCTGAGGTAGGGATAAAGGGGGCTCTTGCAGGGTTGGGAGTTACTGTACTACAGACTTACACCTTGCTATCACTGTGGTATTTATCCTTCTGCCCAACCTATATTCATCATCATCATCCCCTGGGCTCCAACTTGTGCTCAACCTTACTCTGCCTCCTAGTGCAGGGATGCAGGATACCCTTATCTGAGCTGCAGAGGGAATGCTGATGGAATATGTCACCCTAAGTACTCCTTATGAACACTGATTACACGAATGGATGGTAAGGGAAGTTCTGGCTGACCAGTTAACAAGTTTTTCCTGTTTGGGAGAGATATTAAATTTTTGAAATACTTATCAATATGTGTGTGTGTGGTATGTTCACTAAGAATGTGTGTGTATTTGGTATGATCATTGTGTGAGTGTATATGTGTGCATGCATATGTGTGCCTTGGAAGCCAGAGGTCAACTGGGTATCTTACTCAATCACTCTCCATCTTATTCTTTGAGGCAGATTCTTTGACTGAACCGAGCTCACCAATCACGTTAGAGTAGCTTGCCAGCAATCCCTGAGGATTCCCTGTTTCCATATCCATAGTAGTCGGATTACAGGAGCATGCCACTATGCCTGACATTTTTATGTAGGTTCTGGGACTCTAATCTCAAGCCCCCTTTGCCTGGCAATCACAGCTTCTAATTGAGCTATCTCCCTCAAGCTCTTTTTGGTTAAAAAAAAAAAAAAGCCTCTGTCTGTGTATGTAAGCTTATTCAGATGGGGTGACTGGCCATCCTTTAGTGTCTTCACTCCACACTAGATCTATATAAATTTTAAGTCATATTCCAGTTGTTACCAGCTACCCAGGAATAAAGTTGAGTATTAATGTATCATGGTCACCATTCTCTAGTGGCTTACTCTGTCTCCATATTTCCTATAATTAAAAATGTCCTTCTTGATTTCATCTCAAAATACCTGAAAAGATTTCTTGTTCAGTTAAGAGAATGCAAATTTCCCCAGGTAAACTCCATATGTTTTCCGTAAAAACTAGCACATGCTTTCTTTGTATTTTACCCCTGTGAAATGAGATCCCTGAAGAGCAAGCAATCAGCCAGACTGAGCCACTCAACTCTTGTTGCCTGCACTTTGTTGGGCAGTGTTAACTCTTTTGATGCTATGCAGTAAAGTCTTCCTTTCAGATTCATGAGATAGCTGATCAGCTCCAGGTCTGCTTAGGTACGTAGGTGTATATGCTGAGGAATACTTCCTCGTCACACTCTAGGAAGGACCTATCAATGAGTGCATGTGAGTTCATGTGATCATTGATTTTGTAAAGTTGGCATGTATTTTTCTATATTCTCCCCTTCCCTTCCTGCCCATCTCCCTGTCTACCTGTGGAGATTGTGCCTAGGGCTTCATGCATGCCATGTGTGCAGGGAGCTGTTGAGCTATATTTCAAGCCTCTGCATGATTCTTCTACTTACTCCACCATAAACTGAAGGCATTACTAAAGCTGTATTATTTATCCCAGAACCTTGTACATACTGGCAAGTGTTCTTCTACTGAGATAAATTCCCATCCCCTATATCCATTTCTGAATAACTCCTTCAAAAAATATGTATCACAAACCTATCTCCTTTAAAGTGTGCATGTGTGTTGTGCATGCATGTATATATGCACTGTGTGGGGGTGTTCATGTGTGCATGCACATGCATGTTGAGGCCATAGGTCTATCTTGAGTGCTTTTCTCAATCACTTTCTGCATTATTCTTTGAGAATCTTTCACTAAACCTGGAGCTCACCAATTAAGTTCAACTAGCTTTCCAGTGAACCCCGGTAATCCCTTTCTCTCCGTTCTTACCCCTGGGACTATAGGCATGTACCACTATGTCCAGAATTTTCCATGGGTATTTGGATTTGAACTCAGGTCTTCATGCTTGCATAGTAAGATGTAACTGGTCATAAATTGATATTTTGTCCATGACAGCAGCTTCCAGGTATAGTTATTTATGTGGTAGATCACCTTTTCTGAAAAGCTAATTTTTGGAAGGGCAAAATTATTCTGTCCATCACTACAAAATCCTTTCCCTCTAGACCACAGACAGTGTCAATCAAGTCCGAATTCTCCTCTTATCAAGACCTCATTGAAACAGACATTTCACAAAAGATGAATCAACCACCAATTAAGTATGGGTAATAGTGTATTCCTTTATCACTACTACTTCTCCATAAAATTGAATCTAATTCAAACACTGCCCTCAAAAACTACAGCCCCAGAGACTAGGCCATACTTGCTGTGCATGTGGATGGACCTGGGCTTGATTCTCAGTACTGCAAAAATGGGGAAGGTGGTAAGAAGAGCACCAGCTCACAGAGTTGCTCTGGTAAAATAAGAATTGCCATGATCTTTATAAAAGAGTTCGCCCCTGTTGCTAGGCTGTGATCACTGATGCTGCTTTGAAAATGCCAAGGCCCAAAACCAACCATAGCTTATCTGGGAACATGTGTAATACTGTTTGTTCCCTGTGGAAAACAAAAGAACCACTGCAGGTAAACTGTGATATGTGAAACCATATGAAGAGAACAGTACCCTATTAAAAGTGACAAAGTGATTCAACCATAGTTCTATAGGTGTAGGACAATCATTGCCCAACAAATTTATTCAGGCCAAGATCAGAGACTAAGGAAGAAGAGAAAGTAAACTCCTTCAAGTCCCCCACACTACATAGGGCTTCAACTCAGGATAACCCATCGTTAGCCTCAACATATCCAACATGCAGGACCTCTTTACTCACTTGTTGCTTCTCTAGTAAGCCCTGCCTTAGCTGACACCAATTTCATCTCCTACACAATTTTCAAGCCAAGTCCCTACTTTGACACTCTACTCCCTCTCCTATTGGCACCTGGCTGTCAAAATAAAAGTTCCCTACACTCCATCCTCCAAGTCTCACAGTTCTTAAACCCAAAGGTTCCTACATTCCACAACATGGAAGGACCCCACAAGCCTCATGTTAAATGAGACATCTCGACAAAGATTCCATTTATATGACTTATTTTTCAAGACTAAACTATAGGTGTGGGGAAAGCATCAGTAGTGCCAAGTTTAGGGATAGCAAAAGAGGTTAACATCTCCAGAGTATGGAAGGTCTTTCACGGATGATGTAAATGTTCCTCATCTTGCTCGTGGTGGTATTTTACAGCATTTACCACAAATGTACAAAACTACATTGTGACTTAGGAGAAAAATCCCAAGACTCCTTCCATTGCCAATAAGCTCTATGACATTTCTTATCTGGCTCCTACCTTGTCCTCAACAGTCCAGCAACACTGACTGTCAAAATGTCCTACATTTTTCATGTAGAAGTTTCTCACCATAGTACTCTTTTTTAATACACAGATTTTCTGAATTAATTCATCCAGGTAATCTTTCCCTGATAAAATTTACTTTCTCTCTAGGATCTTACAGTGCCCAATATTTTCCACAACTGCTACATTCACTGTGATCTATTACATGTACTAGAGGCATCACACAGCAATACTCGTGGTATATTAAAATTATCTCTCATTAATAAACTGAAAAGCAATTAAAAAAATAAGTACTTTTTATTTATGTGTACTTATGGCACCCCAGCACATGACATTCTACCAATATATGCTGAAATTAATGTTTCATACAGTCAGGCTAGACTTATCTACTTTATCAATGTAACCCCTCACTTACAAGAGTGCCTGATTGGCTCAATAAATACTATAAAATGGTCTTGCAAGCTGAAACAATGTAACCCATCGTAAAAACTAATAGAAAATTATGATTATTTTATACCAGCCCATACCAGGGATGGTGGCTCATGTCTGTAATTCCAACACTTTGGAAGATAAAAGTATAAAGCCAGGCTGAATTCAATAGTGAAACTTGTCTTCAAAGTGGGAAAAATTGTCAAAACATGAAAAACTTTCTATTACTTTATAGTGTTTAGGAAATGGAAAAAAATCAAAGCATTTGCATAATATGCTCCAAAACATCAGAAACTTTCAGAATTCAAGTGTAATATTTATTGAACAAATATCAATACCAGATTCAACAAAGCTCATGGTGCATCTTTTCTATGCCTTGGTGCACTGGCACTCTCTGTTGAATTGGATTAACTTTCAGTATTTCATCCTTTGTGTTTTCACAGTCATGTGGTGTATCTGAGACATCCCTTGATAAAAAAAAAAAAAAATCGCCAGCATCCTTTCCTCTGTTATGTCTTCATCCTTTCTGACAAAGCATCTCCTAATTTACAACAATAAATTAGTTACACATCACTCAATTCCCCTGGCAGCATAGGTATTCTCTAGACCACTACTAGGACTGATGTTCCTTTAGTCATCTACTGTTTAATAAAACTCTATTTATAATTAGTTCAAATTCTATTTCCAGTGTGAACAGTTTTCATTTATCTTTATTGACCGATTTCCTCTTTTCATTCTTTTTCTAAAGTGTGACCTGGGTTTATCACAAGAAGGTAATACAAATACATGCTTTGCTATCTATTCACAACTGAACAATAATGGTACTTCACAATTATTCACAACTCATATTACAGGTTTTTTCGGGAACTAGTGTTATTTAATTTATATGGTGACTGGCAACCAAAATTATGTAAGTTTAGAAATATGTAAGTTTGATAAGAAAATAATTTAAGAATGAATGAATTAACTCACCAACAGGCCATATTTAATTCTTTTCCTCTCCATATATATTACAGAATTTGGGCAATTACCTAAAGACCCACCTCACAGTCAAGTATAATAGATTAAAGAAATCTAAAGTATAATTCAAGTTCCATTACTACACAAAATTATGTGCTAAAACTACAACATTTGTCTTTCCCTATAAAATAAGGTCAATAATAATATAATTGTATCTTCTTCACAGATGGTTAAAAGAAGCAAGGGAGAATTTTTAATATCAATTATACCCAACTATATGAGCTATGAATTTAGATTGTACCATATACAACGAAGAGCTTTTCATGAGTATTCTCAAAGAATCCTCATAAAACCCTACAAGGTAAGTAGCATTATAATTCTTATTGTATGTACTAGGACAAAACAGAAGACAAATAACTCATCCCAAAACACATAAGCAGTAAGCACTGAATTCAGAAAGTGACATCAAGTATCAAATTCTTCTCAACTATTTGCTGCTTTCCTCAGAAAGCATGGTCATGAAAAGAGGATATATGACACCGACTTTAAATGTTGCACAGATCTAACTCACTATGACTCAAAGTCATCACCAGTTAGTTCTGTGGTACTTTCTCTCAGCGAAGAACAGGATGCAGAATAAAAGCAGATCCTAGGAAGTAGAGTCCACACTCAGACTGCAGAAGGAGCAGAGTAGGGGGGGGGGAAGAGATCAAAGAAATTTAAATTTTGTATTCTATTCAATACTAGCATAGATACAAGAGAACTAGCTAATAAATAAAATTCACTGTGTAAGAATAAAGTTTTGTATTTTTCATAAATGCATAAAAGAAGTGCTATAAAAAACAAAGTACATAGAACCTACAAACTCCATTGACATTTTCAGTACCACTGACCCTGAAAGTTAATCACAGTGCAGGCTGAGGTCTGATTTCACAAAGAATTCCATATGGAACAGGAACGCAAGGGCCTAATAAGGATGTATGATACAAGAGCAAAGGGATTAGTTAACTGAAATAAGTGGATTCCTCTCTAAATATAATCCACTCATAAGGACATTTAGAACATTTGTATCTCATTAGGGGTATTAAGTGAGAAAGGATTCTCAGTATCAAACAGTCCTAATTATAATTCATCTAAGGAAATAAAGTGAGTTTTCCTAACTAAAATGGAAAACAGCTTTAATATAATAATAGGATTGTCAACAAAGTTAGGCACCAAAACAAACCTAATAGGCAAAAGAATACTAATTGTGGAAACTGAATAACTGTCTAACAGTAACATGATTTTTTTCCAGAATGTTTCTCAAAACTGTATTCTCCTTGTTCTTACTATTAATTATAACAATACAAAGTAAAAATAAATCACCTGAGCCTAGAATATTATTATTATAAAGCAGAAAAAACAAAACTAACAACTAAACACATATCAGTTTACCACACATCTGGCACCATGGTGGCACCAAACAGAGCAAACAAGATAATCAGTAAGCTAACGTCACTGGATAGTGGGCACCTGTTTGGGAAAGGATCAGTTATACTTTCCAATTCCATAATAAAGAGGAATTTGCTAATCACATCTTGAAACAGAAAAAAAACCTAATATACAGTGCATTTTGAAACTTGTAAGTTATAGAACAAGTCAGAAGTGACAACCAAGGCTGCGTATAGCACACGGGCTCTGCCTTTCTTACTGCCAGGCCTTACCTTCATGCTGTGGTACTTGCCCTTTTCGCCTCTCTGAGCACACAGCAGTCATCTGTTTATATTCCAGATGTACACCACTTACTACTCACTCCCAACAGCCTTCCTCTTATAAAATACTGGACAGAACTTAGTCATGCCTCCTCATAAAGCCAATCATTACTTGCTTATCAAGATAGAGATTTTCATATTGACCATGAGATCTCTCCTCTCTTCCTTGCTGAGACCAAGGGTTTTCCTTTCCCATCCTCCACCCCCAGATGCCTGAAAAGAGAGAGAGAGGAATAGACATCAATATGTTTAGGTTAGACATAAGTATTTGCCTCAATTATTTTTAAAGATCCATATGACAACTATAAAAGGGCCACTTTATGGAAAGAAGCACAACAGTCAATATCACTATCCAGAGCCAGTCAAGAGAACACTACCATTAGACACACAGGAGCACCAGAAGGCAATGAACTATTTTATTTTACCTGTTAGGTGAGTAAGAGCTAGTAAATCAAAGCTTTTAAAGAGCACAGTTTCTCAGCCAACAGCATGAATCAGAAGAACAGTCTAAGTTATCTTCAATTTTACACTTTTCAGTATGATCTAGCTGAGCAATCATATCCATCCTCACATCTGTGGTCAGTCTGCACTTGGGGAAATTAGGGAGAGGGGTGGGTGATGCACACATAGGTTTAGATCTGCCAATCACTCGTTTTTGTTTTAAATTAGCTGTCTTTTCTCATTTAGGCATTTTTCTCTATCCTTGAAAAGTAGTATCATGGTCAGGTTATCTGATAGAAGATTTACACATACACATATGCAGACACACGCAGATGCACACATACACACACACAGGTGTGTATCTACATCCTCATGCTTATACTTTCAGTAAGCTCATATTTACTTATGTCAAAAGACAACTTACATACTTTGAAGAACACTATATTCTCTGAGTGCATAAATTCCTTCTATATCTTTATAGAAAATTCATCTTAAAGTTAGAACTATTCAGCGGATCCCTTTTGAAAGTACAAACAAAAACTTTTCTTATTTTTAAGCTAAACTGTAGTACACATAAATACTTTGCTAATTAATGACATTATTTTAGGCACTGGAATATTATCAGGTACAATTTGAAGTCCATCTCAGATACCTTCTCTTTCTCCATGCATAGAATATTCCAAAATTTGAATTCGTAGGATTCATTCACTGTCTATTCCAATTTGCAAACCCCTTGAGGACTTGAGGTGAACCAAGAAAGATGCAAAGCTCTATAAAAGATTCCAGCAAGAATAATACTAACAGGGAGACCAACTTTAATTAATAATATGAATGCTGCCTGCATCTGTTCTCAGCTTTGAGTGGGGGACTTTAGAACAGTGCAGGTACAAAAGAAGCGGGAAGACTCAGGAGAAGACAGTAGGATGACTCTCCACATTTGTCTGGTTTTGCTCTACACCAGAGGTGAACAATATATTCATATATACACAAACAAACAAAGTGCTAATTCCCGCCATTAAAAAAACAAACAAAAAAAAAAAAAACTAACACTCCTGAAATTACTGCAGTACCGGAAACATTTGGGAGACTGAGCCATCTGATGACAATTACAGGAATCCTGGAAGAGGAAAAGAATGCTCAGGGAAGGCCAGAAGGCCATGCAATTATAAACGCCTGCTCGGTCCCAGAGCCTTGTCCACACCTTCCACATCCCTGCCAGCAAGAAGTGGATGGTAATGCTTTTATCCACATTCACAGGCTATGCTAAGAAGAGGCATGCGCACACAACACTGAACATAGAGAACATCAGGATTTTAGTTTCTTGGTTTTCTCATCATTTGAAGTAAGACACTTCAGATTGTCATGAGTTTTATTCTCAAGGGTATGAGATTTATAGGCACCAAGACTTCCATGATAAAGAGATGATTTACAGGGCAAACCACTGAAAATGTTGCTACAAAAAAATGAAAACTTTCCAATCTCTCTTTTTCCGTGGATTAATCAAAACTGGAATTTCTAATTATCATTAGATTATCTTACATTGATGTCTTTTGTGGGTCTCTACAGAAGTTAAAACCATCAAATACTGTCAAGCTTTTCATGGAGTCAAAGCTAGGTACCTGCTTTATCTTCTAAATGTTGGATTAAACACGACACCCAAGATTGGCTTTACCACCACAAAACATCATGGTGAGAGTAATAAAGTGTGATAATAACAGTGATAACAATATTGGGAGCTCTCAGAGTTTATCTCTGAGAGTTTATCACTATTTCTAACTTTAATACAGATCTTTACATTATTCTTCTCTCAATCTCTTAAAACTCAGAAAACTTGACTTCAGGCCATTCTTAGATCAAACGAGTTGGAAATAGCTTTGTCTGGTAGAGTTGGAGCTGAAAGCCCACTACATTAAATGTGCTCTTATGTACTATGGATCTGATGTCAATATGTGCCCCTTCAATCTATGAAAAACATGTATCACTATATAATCAGTCTCTGAATTTAATTATGACCTCCCAGCATAGCAAACTAGGAAGTTAATAATAGCCATCATGCATTAGACTTTAAAATGAAACTTTATGGGTCTTTTAAAATAGAAAATATCACCGAGTTTGCAGTTAGGTAGGTGTCTTATCAGAATATCACTAAAGGCCAAATGCTGATCTTGTAGATGGATGGTGTTCAGTGATAAGTGCTTACCTACCATGTATAAGGTCATGGATAGGTTCAAACCCCAGTACTGCCAAAAAAACCAAATCAACAAAACCCAAATTTGAGCAACAAGGGGTTCTATTAATATGTGGCACCCTGCTAAAGTCTTGTGAGAAACTGTGGTTTCTTGCCACTTCAGAAAGCTGGCTGACATAAACTCTTATCTGCACAACAGCCAAAACAAAAGTCAGAATTCTAGTCTGCCAGGATAGAACCTGACAATCCATGCCAAACCCAAGGAAAGGAAGCAGGGCAATAGCACCAAAGAGAAGCTGCTTCCAAAAGGAAAGAGTGGAATGTCCACGGTGGGGGAGAGGTTCAACTCCTGATTTTCATCTGGCCCTGCTCCCATGTATCAAGTTAATGTTTTAGCTCAGTGAAAGTAATTACCAGCCAGGCTCTGCAATCCATCAATTCACCCTGGGCATTCCTGCTGATTCTTTCTTTGGTCTCTAGGACCCAAGAATCCCTTTTGTTGATCTGTAAGTGCAAAGGAAAGGTTGGTTGTTACTAGTTTCTTTCTAATTCGAAATTTCTGCCAAGTAATTAGGAACAGAAAATGAACTATTTTCAAGATTTTTAATGGAAGCTATGGGGTTAGAGTAGGCATAGCCTCTCATAGAAATAAGATTAAAACCATACATCTTTGACGTCTCCCCTCCAAGTAGAATGGACAAATGCAATTTAACTCTAGGCTGTGAACTCAGGGACTTGATCCAAATCACCTCCATTCTAATTTAGGTAGTTTGGCAAGAATAGCACAGTCAATAATTGAAATGTATATGAACTTATAAAAGGTGGTCTTATGTCCCCAAACTATCCTAAAGGAACATATCATTAGTATCCCTGTTTTACAGACAAGGGTAACAAAGCTCTGAGATTAACCTGAGATCCAATTAAATGTGACAATGTAGCCTCCTAAAAAGAACTTCTAAGTACTTCCCCCAAGTATCTGTAATATATTATAGTTTAAAGGAATTCCAACTGAAAGTAATATCCAAAACTATGCCATGCACTTTATGAATAAGAAAGCCATTGTAAGTGTCCTAAACTACATAGAGACAATAGAGGGATTCTAAAATTGGCCCTCAATGCATCCTATAACCCTCCAAGTCCATTTCCTTTACACACACATACTGATGGGCAATATAAATATAATAAATATTAACCACAGAATACATGGAAAGTAGAAAGAAAAGACCCATGTGGCAATAACTGCAAAATAGGCAGCTCTTTCTGACACTTTACCTAGAAACACAATTGTTGCTTTAGTGACTATCAAACCCTGTTGGTAGTATATTCATGACTATATAGATTAACAATCCAAATGTCATGTGGCTTTGAGAGCTATGAGGACAGAATTTCAATCAACAATGGACCACAAACTAACTTTTTAATCCCACATACGTGTGTGTGTGTGTGTGTGTGTGTGTGTGTGTGTGTGTGTACAGGTGCACATATATCACTGTGCACATCTGGAGATAAGAAGACAAACTTGAGCATCTTGTTTTGCTTTTCACTTTGCTTGAGTCAGGGTTGTTTTTTGTTGTTGTTGTTCACTGCTAGGCTTCATAGCCCATAAGCTCCAAAGGGTTCTCTTTTCTGCCTCCCAGAACACCACAGGAGTGTTGGCATTACAGATATCTGCCACAGCATTCAGCTTTGTATGTGGACTATTGGGATCTGAACTCAGGTATTCAGGCCTGTGTGTAAGCTCTTTATACACCGAGCCATTTCCTCAACCCCCTGGAAATGTTTTTGTTTTTTTTTTTAATTCTGTAATGAAGAAGCAGAAGAAAACAAGCTGCAAAAGAAGAAAATGAAGCATTCCCAAGAGGAGTCCCAGTGAAAGGTTTAATAGAATATTTAGCAATCTCAAGAAGATCCTTAAAATATTGACATCATGAACCCCCTACTAAAAGATTTTATTAGTAGAGATAAACTTCATGGTACATTATCTGTTTACAAGCACATCTATGATGGTAAGAAAGAAAAAAAAAAAGAGGAGGGAGGGAGGGAAGAAAGAATTGAGGGAGAAGGGTGGGTGGAGCAAGGAAACACAAGGGACAGATTTCTGAACAGAAGCACACTTCCCAAGAAGAGCCTCAGGCAGCTTCTCAGGAGGGAGACAGCAAGGAGTTGTTATCATAGCAAATCAGGTCCATTGCACTGAAACCAGGATAGACCTTCCAGTGGGATAAGATGTGCAGGTGGTCGATAGTGATAGTTATGATCCTGACTCTGTACAGACCCAGGCCTAGTTGTGTGTTTGCATATTCATTTTTAACAGAGATGCTTAAAAATATTTTTGAATACAAAAGCTTATAATTTTATTTAACTGTACAGTGTATTTGTGTTTTAACACCAAATTTAAAAAGCTAGAAAGAAATAAGGTCTCAAAGTCCAAAATGTTAATGACAAGGTTTATTGTTGAAGAGCTTTTAAAATAAATTCAGTGTAGCCTAAATGTACAGTGTTTATAGCGTTATTAGTAATGTATAACAACAACCCAGGCCTTCACATTTACTCACTAATTCAAACTTCAACCCTGTAAGCTCCATTCATAATATAGTAAGCATAACACACAGTGCACCATTCTTTACCTTTTATACTGTATTTTTACTGTAACTTTTCTAGATTCAGATATGCTGAGATACACAAATATCACTGTGCTACAATGGTCTACAGTATGCAGTGCAGCAATATGTTGTGCAGAGTAAATTGCTATACCATACAGCCTTGCTGAATAGCACAGTATAAGAACACTCTGTGAGGAATACAAAATCTCAACCTCCTGCTTTGGTCTCACTGATAAGTGACAATGCTGGCAAGGACAGTAGCAGGCCTGTCCTAAACAGAACCAAATTTTCTAGGATCTAACAATCAGCATAGATGTCTGACTCCTCAGATATTTCAAAACCAGCTACAATACACATATCTATTTTTCTCATCTCCAACTTTACATATAATCTAGCTGTAGATGATCTGAAAAGTATAGAAAATGTAAAGAAGAAATTAGTCAAAATCTCACAATTATGGAGAATGTTGCCTTTTTCTTCCATGGATTATTTGAAGCATTTCCTTTTCTATAGAAGAAGAAAGTACCTTTGACAGGCAGCAACAAGGAAGGTCATTCTCTCAAAGAAACTAGTTCCACTATACTAATAGTATGAATTCAAAAAAGATGAATTGGAGCAGAAGCATGTTTTAAAACAGCTGAGGAAGGTCACCATGTAACTCATCCTAGTGTGACACCCACAAAGCCAGAGGAAATAGTACTCTATATCAAGTGCTTGTTTTGTTATGGTTTTCAGAACTTAGTTTCTAATTCCTTATTTATGCATTGAAACTATGAACCCTAATTATCTTATCATTGAGAAAGGAATTTAGTTTATCCAGAAGAGAAACCGTGATGGTGAAGAGAACAGAAGGTCTTATAACCTTCTCAAAATTACAGCCTGAGAATACAAAGGAAATATCCTTTCAGTACTCGGTGTGTATGTCTTT